>NC_057812.1:519684134-519791569 GCF_018294505.1 Triticum aestivum
CTCAAAATCCTAGACCTACCAATCCCTTTGAGTGAAGCCATTGGAAATCTCATATAGTCCAATCATATTCTTCAGCGACAGAGCCGAAGTTCTTCTGGTCTCTAAGGAATTTGTTCTGACTGTGGAGTTAGGAATTCACCAGTGCGGATTGCCTACACAGTGAGGAACATGATAGCCCTGAGGATTTTGCTACTCAAAATTCCGACCGTTGTTGTGCTATGCGCCAACTGTCCCAAAATATCTATCCACCTAACGGTCATATCATTGAAGGGCATTTATGTCTTATCATGTTGGGCTACTCCCTAGGCTATAAATAGCTGCCCCCTACAACCACTAGCTGGTTGCCTGCTCCGAGAGAAACTGACACTTGTCATTTGAGAGCAACCCATCCTCGAGGACTTTGAGTGAAAATCATCAAGTGAGGAAAAACCCAAAACCCAAACACCTACAAACCCCAAGTGATTGAGCATCACTGAAGAGATTGATCCTGCATGGATCCGACGCTTGTTACCTTTGAAGGCCGTGCTTCTTCCAGACGGTTAGGCATCATGGTTTAGAGCATCCAAGAGGAATTGTGGATCGCCGAGTGACCAAGTTTGTGAAGGTTCGGAAGTCACCTGAAGACTTACCACGAGTGATTGGACGAGGTCTGTGTGACCATAGTTCAAGGAGAATACGGTGAGGACTGGGTGTCCTCAGCTGCGTGTTCAGGACTAGGTGTCCAGGACTGTGTGTCCTCGAGTTTAAATACTCAGCCGCTCCAACCAGACGTACAACTGAGACAGCAGTTGGAACTGGTCTACCAAATCATTGTCTTCACCAAGCTTACTAGTTCTATTCCCTCAACCCGTTCATTTCCTCATAATTGTGTTGTCTGTTTGTTCATATCTGTGTTTGAAGACTTTGACTGAAGAATTTCTCAATTTCCTCAGTTCAATTTCTTCAGTCTGTTTGTGTTCATCCGGTGCTATCCAGTGCTTACGCTTCCTGTACTCTATGCCTGTCTTCATTTCATCATGATGACTATGCTTGTATTCTGTTATGTTTACTTTTGAGTACTTATTTCGTTGCTAGTAGTTCTTCGCTAAGAAATTTCCTCACTGGCAAATTCCTCAGTGAAGAATTTCATAAAAATCGCCTATTCACCCCCCCCCCTCTAGTCGATATAACGCACTTTCAGCAAGAAAGAAAATACGGCCACGTACATACATACGGGCGGGGTCTCGAACGCCTACTCACGCATACGTATGGCCAGGGCTCGTGTACGTGGCTGGGTTGGAAGGAGAAACTGCGTCGTCATCATGTTCATGGGGAGGCAACAGAATGTGTCATGTTCATCGGGAGGCAATGGAACGCGTGGGAGCCAACCGGCTTGGACGGAACGGCCGATGGAAACGAGGCTTGGTGTACTGCAGAACAGAGGAAACGACCTTGTGTTCGACCAGCCACGGTCGAAACAGGATCATTTTCATTGGGAGGGGCCTGGCATACCGCAAAACAGAGGAAACGGACTTGTGTTGGACCTCCTAGTGTCGAAACGGGGTCCTGTTGATTGGGAGGGGTGTGGCATACCACAAAGCGGAGGAAACAGACTTGTGTTGGAGCGCTACGGTCGAAACGGGGGTCCTGTTCATTAGGAGGGGTGTGGCGTACCGCAACACGGGACTCCACGGGATACTGTTCATCTCCACCATCGACCCCTCCAGCCTCCACGGGCTACTGTTCATCCACCATCGACCTCTTCCAGCCTCCACCTGCGACTGTTCATCCACGGGCTCCTGTTCATCCAGCCTCCACCGCGCGCTACTCCACCAGCTACTGTTCAACCAGCCCTCTCCACGGGCTCCTGTTGAACCACCCCTCCACGGGCTACTGTTCATCCAGCCCTCCACCGTCTACTGTTCATCCAGCCCTCCACGGGGTCGTCCTGTTCATCCAGCCCTCCACGGGGTCCTGTTCATCCAGCCCCAACCGGCTCGATCGATCGGGGTCCTTTTCATCCAGAGGCAACACCACGGGGTCCTGTTCATCCACCCCATCGGGAACTGTTCATCCAACCCCCCCAGCAACGCTCACTGTTCATCCAGAGGCAGCATCGATCGGCTTTAGTTAGCAGCAGTAGCGAAGGAATCACTCGGGTTTTGTAGCGTAGCTAGTGCAATCGCTCGGGTTCAGTTAGAGCCCAACGCCTCGCTCGGGTTTAGTAAGATCCCAATGCCTCGCACACACGGGCGTATGTGTACAAGAGAAACGCGCATCGCTCAGCCCCCGACCACCCACCATAACCAGGAACTCCCCGAAATTTTCCTCGCCCTCGCTTCTACCACAGTTTTTTCTGTCATGGACGGCCCAAAGAATGTCATGCAGCTGCGTCTCCGGCCCGCCCAGGATGAAAATCCCATTTTCTATCATGATTTTTTTCATAGAAGTAGGAGCCCACCACATCTATGATGATACCGGGTTTTATCACAATTATCATCATAGAAGTGTCATAAGTATGACAGAAAAAATTTCGTTCGGCCCAAAATGTCACGGATGTGTCTTTCTTTCGTAGTGAGGCCTCTTCAGCCTCGATGATCAGTCATGCGTTGGTCTCGAGATTGACAGTAGCTGGCCCTTCCGAGAGAATCACTTCTGGTACAAAGCAAGTGTTTCCAATGCCGATGAGTGGTTGAGCTGAAGTTCATTTCATCGCTCTGTTATTTGTTGTGTGAGAAAAACTTTACTAGAATGTTTTGCTGGAAATGATCTATAATCCAATGTGTATCCTCGTTATCATTGTGGGTTGATGACTTGTTGTATGTAATCAATGGTACATTTGCATATGCGTCCATCAACTCACGCCTTCTAGTGGTGTCCATATGAACAGTGCTAGTAATTTTAGTTGCAAAAATTAGATAGTGCTAGTGATTTGTAGTTGCATATTTTGACAAATCGCAGTATTGCAAGGTTGAAAATGGCAATGTTACTAGATAAACAAATGTCAATATTTCCAGTTTGACAAATGGCAACATACCCAAAATGACAGATATGCAAATCTTACCCAATTGTTTGTATGTGCTTGCACACGGGTCATGCAAAACAACCGTTTGCGTTGAAGGGATGTAGAAATCCTGCTCAGCACATTTTCCCTTGGCTTCCTGGGGAAGTTGTTGGTTTGCATACGGGTGTTGTAACTAAAACGTTTGCGATGAGTGTTTTATATTTAAAATCCATTGACTTCTTTCAAAAGAAAATTGTTTGATAAGTCTATACATTAAAAGAGAAAAACGCAAGTTCATTCAAACCATATGTTTCATTCAGTCACACTGCGAATTTATATTCATATGATTGAGAATTCAAGACACAGTATTAAACCCCAAAAAACTATTTCCGGCGGTGGCTGAGGCGGCGTGCCTCGCCGTCATTGTCGTTGTCATCCTCTGGACATCGTTGTTGAACTCTTCAAGGCAGCACAAAATGTTCTTCACTTGTAAATAAAACATCATGTCTTCGCGCGATCGACGGGCGGGGCGCGGGAGGACGGCAACTGGCGCCGCTAAGAGGTAGCGGTCGATGGCAGCGTCCCATCCACTGAGGGGGGCGCGAGCATGGGCATGGGCACGGCGAGTGCAGCCAACCGCACGGGGACTGGCGCCGCGGTGGGTGGACGGGCGCGCACGGGCAGGGGCATGGGCACGGCGGGTGCAGCCAAACGCACGGGGGCCGGCGCCACGGCGGGTGGAGGGGCACGCACAGGCACGGGCATAGGCGTAGGCGCTGGCATGTACACGAGCTTGCGCGGGTCCACGGAGACCACACTGACGCCCGCGGCTTCTAGCTCTGCGATAGTGCTCGGCGACCAGCCCGTCAATGCTACGGGGACGGTCGTTGGAACAGGCGCGGGGATGGGAGCTGGGACGGGAGCGGGGGTAGCAACCGCCGGGGCCAGCTGGTTCTGGGCCATGTCCATGAGGCCCCATTCCTCCTTATTTTCTATCCCCTCCGGCTCGGAGTTGACTTCACGCAAGTTGAAGACTAGTGCCAGATGATCATTCTGCGCCATGGCATTGGCAGAGGTCTGCGGAAGGCAGGGGAATGGGAGGCAAACAGTAATGCCGGCCGTATTAGACAACGGCTCGGGCGCCATTAATGGAGAGGAAGGTGATACGTCCATTTTGCATCATGCTTTTATATCGATATTAATTGCATTATGGGTTGTTGTTACACATTAAGTCACAATACTTATGCCTATTCTCTCTTATTTTACAAGGTTTACATGAAGAGGGAGAATGCCGGCAGCTAGAATTCTGGGCTGGAAAAGGAGCAAATATTAGAGACCTATTCTGCACAACTCCAAAAGTCCTGAAACTTCAAGGGAGCACGTTTCAAAATATATAAAAAATATTGGGCGAAGGAAGTACCAGAGGGGGGCCACCCACCATCCACGACGCCGGGGGATGCGCCCTACCCCCCTGGGTGCGCCCCCTGCCTCATGGGCCCCTGGCGTCCCTCTGGTGCCCATCTTCTGCTATATGAGGTCTTTAATCTGGAAAAAAATCATAAGCAAGCTCATGGGACGAAACTCCGCCGCCACGAGGCGGAACCTTGGCGGAACCAATCTAGGGCTCTGGCGGAGCTGTTCTGCCGGGGAAACATCCCTCCGGGAGGGGGAAATCATCACCATCGTCATCACCATCGATCCTCTCATCAGGAGGGGGTCAATCTCCATCAACATCTTCACCAGCACCATCTCATATCAAACCCTAGTTCATCTCTTGTATCCAATCTTTGTCTCAAAACCTCAGATTGGTACCTGTGGGTTACTAGTAGTGTTGATTACTCCTTGTAGTTGATGCTAGTTGGTTTATTCGGTGGAAGATCATATGTTCAGATCCTTTATGGATATTAACACCCCTCTGATGATTTGTGAGTAGTTACGTTTATTCCTGAGGACATGGGAGAAGTCTTGCTGTAAGTAGTCATGTGAATTTGGTATTCGTTCAATATTTTGATGAGATGTATGTTGTCTCTCCTCTAGTGGTGTCATGTGAACGTCGACTACATGACACTTCACCATTGTTTGGACCTAGGGGAAGGCATTGGGAAGTAATAAGTAGATGATAGGTGATGTCTACTACACAACCTTCTTCTTGTAGACGTTGTTGGGCCTCCAAGTGCAGAGGTTTGTAGGACAGTAGCAAATTTCCCTCAAGTGGATGACCTAAGGTTTATCAATCCGTAGGAGGCGTAGGATGAAGATGGTCTCTCTCAAGCAACCCTGCAACCAAATAACAAAAAGTCTCTTGTGTCCCCAACACACCCAATACAATGGTAAATGTATAGGTGCACTAGTTCAGCGAAGAGATGGTGATACAAGTGGTATATGGATAGTAGATAAAGGTATTTGTAATCTGAAATAATAAAAACAGCAAGGTAGCAAGTGATAAAAGTGAGCGTAAATGGTATTGCAATGATAGTAAACAAGGCCTAGCGTTCATACTTTCGCTAGTGTAAGTTCCCTCAACAATACTAACATAATTGGATCACATAACTATCCCTCAACATGCAACAAAGAGTCACTCCAAAGTCACTAATAGCGGAGAACGAACGAAGAGATTATGGTAGGGTACGAAACCACCTCAAAGTTATTCTTTCCAATCAATCCGTTGGGCTATTCCTATAAGTGTCACAAACAGCCCTAGAGTTCATACTAGAATAACACCTTAAGACACAAATCAATCAAAACCCTAATGTCACCTAGATACTCCAATGTCACCTCAAGTATCCATGGGCATGATTATACGATATGCATCACACAATCTCAATTCATCTATTCAACCAACACAAAGGACCTCAAAGAGTGCCCCAAAGATCTACCGGAGAATCATGACGAAAACGTGTGCCAACCCCTATGCAGGTTCATGAACCTGCAAGTTGGTCACCTTAACATACATCAAGTGGCACGCGGTATCCCATTGTCACCACAGATATCCACGGCAAGACATACATCAAGTGTTCTCAAATCTTTAAAGACTCAATCCGATAAGATTACTTCAAAGGGGAAACTCGACCCATTACAAGAGAGAAGAGGGGGAGGAGAAACATAAGATCCAACTATAATAGCAAAGCTTGCGATACATCAAGATCGTGCCAAATCAAGAACACGAGAGAGAGAGAGAGAGATCAAACACATAGCTACTGGTACATACCCTCAGCCCCGAGGGAGAACTACTCCCTCCTCATCATGGAGAGCACCGGGATGATGAAGATGTTGGAAATATGCCCTAGAGGCAATAATAAATTAGTTATTATTATATTATATTTCATTGTTCATGATAATCGTTTATTATCCATGCTAGAATTGTATTGATAGGAAACTCAGGTACATGTGTGGATACATAGACAACACCATGTCCCTAGTAAGCCTCTAGTTGACTAGCTCGTTGATCAATAGATGGTTACGGTTTCCTGACCATGGACATTGGATGTCATTGATAACGGGATCACATCATTAGGAGAATGATGTGATGGACAAGACCCCAATCCTAAGCCTAGCACAAGATCGTGTAGTTCGTATGCTAAAACTTTTCTAATGTCAAGTATCATTTCCTTAGAGCATGAGATTGTGCAACTCCCGGATACCGTAAGAGTGCTTTGGGTGTGCCAAACATCACAACGTAACTGGGTGGCTATAAAGGTGCACTACGGGTATCTTCGAAAGTGTCTGTTGGGTTGGCACGAATTGAGACTGGGATTTGTCACTCCATGTAATGGAGAGGTATCTCTGGGCCCACTCGGTAGGACATCATCATAATGTGCACAATGTGACCAAGGAGTTGATCACGGGATGATGTGTTACGGAATGAGTAAAGAGACTTGCCGGTAACGAGATTGAACAAGGTATCGGGATACCGACGATTGAATCTCGGGCAAGTATCATACTGATAGACAAAGGGAATTGTATACGGGATTGATTGAATCCTTGACATCGTGGTTCATCCGATGAGATCATCATGGAGAATGTGGGAGCCAACATGGGTATCCAGATCTCGCTGTTGGTTATTGACCGGAGAGTTGTCTCGACCATGTCTGCATGACTCCCGAACCCATAGGGTCTACACACTTAAGGTTCCATGATGCTAGGGTTATAGGGAAAGTATGTACGCGGTTACCAAATGTTGTTCGGAGTCCCTGATGAGATCCCGGATGTCTCAAGGAGTTCCGTACTGGTCCGAAGGTAAAGATTGATATATAGAAAGTATGGTTTTGGCCACCGGAAGTGTTCCGGGCATCACCGGTAGTGTACCGGGACCACCGGAGGGGTCCGGGGTCCACCGGGAGGGGCCACGTGCCCCGGAGGCATAGATGGGCCAAGTGTGAGAAGGGACCAGCCCCTAGGTGGGCTGGGGTGCCTCCCCATCAAGGCCCATGCGCCTAGAGAGAAGAGGGGGCAAACCCTAAGGGCAGATGGGCCCTAAGGCCCATGCCTGGTGCGCCTCCCTCCCCCCCCCCCCACTTGGCCGCCACCCCAGATGGGGATTGGGGCAGCCACCACCCCTAGGGTGGAAACCCTAGGTGGGGACGTAGCCCTCCCTCTCCCCCTATATATAGTGGAGGCAAAGGGGCAGCCCAACACACGAAGTTCTTCTCCTGTTGGCGCAGCCCTACCCCTCTCCCTCCTCGTCTCTCGTAGTGCTTGGCGAAGCCTTGCTAGAGTCCCGCGCTCCTCCACCACCACCACGCCGTCGTGCTGCTACTGGACGGAGTCTTCCCCAACCTCTCCTTCTCCCCTTGCTGGATCAAGGCGTAGGAGACGTCACCGGGCTGCACATGTGTTGAACACGGAGGCGCCGTTGTTCAGCGCTTAGATTGGAATCAACCGCGATCTGAATCGCTACGAGTACGACTCCTTCATCTGCATTCTTGTAACGATTCCGCTTAGCGATCTACAAGGGTATGTAGATGCACTCCCCTTCCCTCGTTGCTAGATTACTCCATAGATTGGTCTTGGTGATGCGTAGAAAATTTTAAATTTTTGCTACGATCCCCAACAGTGGCATCATGAGCTAGCTCTATGCGTAGTTTCTATGTATGAGTAGAAGACAAAGCAGTTGTGGGCGTCGATATTGTCAATTTACTTGCTGTTACTAGTCTTATCTTGATTCGGCGGCATTGTGGGATGAAGCGTCCCGGACCGACCTTACACGTACTCTTACGTGAGACAGGTTCCACCGACTGACATGCACTAGTTGCATAAGGTGGCTAGCGGGTGTCTGTCTCTCCCACTTTAGTCGGACCGGATTCGATGAAAAGGGTCCTTATGAAGGGTAAATAGAAATTCGCATATCACGTTGTGGTTTTGGCATAGGTAAGAAACTTTCTTGCTAGAAACCTATAGCAGCCACGTAAAAACTTGCAACAACAATTAGAGGACGTCTAACTTGTTTTTGCAGCATATGCCTTGTGATGTGATATGGCCAAAAGGATGTGATGAATGATATATGTGATGTATGAGATTGATCATGTTCTTGTAATAGGAATCACAACTTGCATGTCGATGAGTATGACAACCGGCAGGAGCCATAGGAGTTGTCTTAATTTATTTATGACCTGCGTGTCAACATAAACGTCATGTAATTACTTTACTTTATTGCTAACCATTAGCCATAGTAGTAGAAGTAATAGATGACGAGACAACTTCAAGAAGACACGATGATGGAGATCATGATGATGGAGATCATGGTGTCATGCCGGTGACAACGATGATCATGGAGCCCCGAAGATGGAGATCAAAAGGAGCAAAATGATACTGGCCATATCATGTCACTATTTGATTGCATGTGATGTTTATCATGTTTTACATCTTATTTTCTTAGAACGACGGTAGCTTAAATAAGATGATCCCTTGCAATAATTTCAAGAAAGTGTTCCCCCTAACTGTGCACCGTTGCGAAGGTTCGTTGTTTCGAAGCACCACGTGATGATCGGGTGTGATAGATTCTAACATTCAAATACAACGGGTGTAAGCCAGATTTACACACGCAATACACTTGGGTTAACTTGACGAGCCTAGCATGTACAGACATGGCCTCGGAACACGGAAGACCGAAAGGTCAAGCATGAGTCGTATAGAAGATACGATCAACATGAAGATGTTCACCGATGTTGACTAGTGCGTCTCACGTGATGATCGGACACGGCCTAGTTGACTCGGATCATGTTTCACTTAGATGACTAGAAGGATGTCTATCTGAGTGGGAGTTCATTAAATAATTTGATTAGATGAACTTAATTATCATGAACATAGTCTAAATTGTCTTTGCAAATATGTTGTAGATAAATAGCTCATGTTGTAGCTCCCTATTTCAATACTATCCTAGAGAAAGACCAAGTTGAAAGATATTGTAAGCAATGATGGGGACTGGGTCCGTAGTCCGAGGAGTGTCCTCACTGCTACACAGAAGTCTTACGTCTTTGATGCACTGCTCGATGTGCAAACCCCTACAACATCGTCTGTGGATGTTGTGAACACCTGACAGACACATCCTGATGACTACTTGATAGTTTAGTGCACCATACTTCGCGGCTTAGAATCGGGATTCCAATGACGTTTTTTGAACGCCATAAGACATATGAGATGTTCCAAGAGCTGAAATAGGGATTTCAGGCTCATGCCCGTGTTGAGAGGTATGAGACCTCTGACAAGTTCTTTTGCCAACAAGATGGAGGAGAATAGCTCAACTAGTGAGCATGTGCTCAGAATGTATGGGTGCTACAATCACTTAAATCAAGTGGGAGTTAAACTTCCAGATAAGAAAGTGATTGATAGAGTTCTCTAGCCACTATCACTAAGCTACTAGATCTTCATGATGAACTATGACATGCAAGGGATGGAGTTGATCCTGGAGCTGTTCGCGGTGCTTAAGACCGCAAAAGGTAGAAATCAAGAAGGAGCATAAAGTGTTGATGGTTTAACAAGACCACTGGTTTCAAGAAGGGCAAGGGCTAGAAGGGAAACTTCATGGATGGCAAACCAGTTGCCGCTCCAGTGAAGGAACCCAAGGTTGAACCCAAACCCGAGACTGAGTGCTTCTATTGTAAGGGGAACGGTCTCTGGTAGCGGAATTACCCCAAATGCATGGTACATAAGAAGGCTGGCAACTTCAACAAAGTATATACGTGTTATTAATGTGTACCTCACTAGTACTCCTGGTAGCACCTGGGTATTGGATACCGGTTCAGTTACTATTATTGGTGACTTGAAGCAAAAGCTACGGACTAAACGGAGACTGGCTAAGGGCAAGGTGACGATGTGTGTTGGAAGTGTTCCCAAAGTTGATGAGATCACCATCGCACGCTCCATCTGCCTTCGGGATTAGTATTGAACCTAGATAAATGTTATCAGGTGTCTACGTTGAGCATGAATATGATTATATCATGTTCATTGCAATACGGTTATTCATTTAAGTTAGAGAATAATGGTTATTCTGTTTACATGAATAATACCTTTCATGGTCATGCACCCTATGTGAATGGTTCATTGAATCTCGGTCGTGGGAATACACATGTTCACGCCAAAAGATGTAGAGTTAATAATGATAGTGCCACTTTCTTGTGGCACTGCCGCTTAGGTCATATTGGCGTAAGATGCATGCAGAAACTCCATGTCGATGGATGTTTGGAATCACTTGATTTTGAATCGCTTGACACATGCGAGCCATGCCTCATGGGCAGGATGAATAAGACCCCGTTTTCAGGTACAATGAAACGGGCAAGTGACTTGATGGAAATCATACATGCTGATGCATGTGATCCAATGAGAAATTGAAGCATGCGGTGGATATCACTATTTTCTCATCTTCACTGACAATTTGAGTAGATATAGGTATATTTACTTAATGAAGCACAAGTCTGAAACGTTTGAAAAGTTCAAGCGATTTCAGAGTCAAGTTAAGAATCATCATAACAAGAAGTTCAAATTCCTACGATCTGATCAATGAGAATTTCTGAGTTATGAGTTTGGCAAACACTTAAGACATTGTGGAATTGTATCACAGTTGAAGCCACCTGGAACACCACAGGGTAATGGTGTGTCCGGACGTTGTAATCGAACCCTATGAGATATGGTGCGATCTATCATGTCTCTTGCTGATCTACCGTTTTCATTTTGAGGTTATGCGTTAGAGACAGCTGCATTCACTTTAGATAGGGCACCATCTAAGTCCGTTGAGACGACGTCGAACATTGGTTTGGCAAGAAACCAAAGATGTCATTTCTTAATGTTTGGGGCTGCGATGCTTAAGTCTTCAGCCGGAGAAGCTCGAACCCAAAAGAGGACAAACACATCTTCATAGGATACCCAAAGGTGACAGTTGGGTATACCTTCTATCTCAGATCCAAGGGCAAATTTTTTGTCGCTAAGAAAGGGTCCTTTCTCGAGAAGGAGTTTCTCTCGAAAGAATTGAGTGGGAGGAAGATAGAACTTGATGAGGTTGTCGAACCTTTACTTCAACCAGAGAGTGATGCAACACAGAAAGATGTTTTCTGTGGCGCCTACGTCTGTTGAATAGGAAGTTAATGATAGTGATCATGAAGCTTCGGATCAAGTTCCTATCGAACCTCGTAGGTCGACAAGGATATGTACTACTCCTGAGTGGTACGGTAATCCTGTCTTAGATATCATGTTGTTAGACAACAATGAACCTATGAGCTATGGAGAAGTGATGGTGGGCTCGTATTCCGACAAATGGTTAGAAGCCATGAAATCCAAGATAGGATCCATGCATCAGAACAAAGTATGGACTTTGGTGGACTTGCCCGATGATCGGCAAGCCATTGAGATAAATGGATCTTTAAGAAGAAGACGGACGTGGGCGGCAATGTTACCGTCTGTGAAGCTCGACTTGTGGGAAAGAGTCTTTTCACAAGTTCAAGGATTTGACTACGATGAGAATTTCTCATCCGTAGCGATGCTTAAGTCCGTCGGAATCATGTTAGCATTAGCGTTTTCGATTATGAAATCTGACAGATGGATGTCAAAACAAGTTTTCTTACCAGTTTTCGTAAGAAAAAGTTGTATGTGATACAATAAAAGGTTTTGTCGATCCTAAGGATGCTAAAAGGTATGCTGGCTCCAGCAATCCTTCTATGGACTAGAGCAAGCATCTCAGAGTCGGAATATATGCTTTGATGGAGTGATCAAAGCTTTTAGGTTTATACAATGTTTGCTAGAAACTTGTATTTACAAGAAAGTGAGTAGGAGCACTACAACATTTCTGATAAGTATATGTGGATGACATATTGTTGATCTGAAATAAGTAGAATTTCTGGAAAGCATAAACAGTTGTTTGAAGAGTGATTTTCAAAGGAAGACCTGGATAAAGCTGCTTACATATTGGGCATCAAGATCTATAGAGATATATCAAAATGCCTGATGATACTTTCAAAGAACGCACACCTTGACATGTTTTTGAAGGAGTTCAAAATAGATCAGTCAAAGAAGGGGTTCTTACCTGAGTTGTAAGGTGTGAAGTTGAGTAAGACTCGAAGATTGACCACAGCAGAAGAAAGAGGAAGGACGAAGGTCGTCCCCTATGATTTTGTCATAGGCTCTATACGGTATGCCATGCTGAGTACCGCACCTGATGTGTGCCTTGCCACATGTCTGGCAAGAGGGTGCAAAGGTGATCTAGGAGTGGATCACCAGATAGCGGTCAAAATTATCCTTAGATGAATAAGGAAATGTTTCTCGGTTATGTAGGTGATAAAGAGTTCGACGTAAAGAGTTACGTCGATGCAAGCTTAACACCTATCCGGATAGCTCTGAGTAGAGATATCGAATACATATAACGGAGCAACAATTTGGAATAGCTCCAAGTGGAACGTGGTAGAATCATCTACGATATGACATAAAGTTTTGCAAAATACATAGGGATCTGAATATGGCAGACCCGTTGACTACAACCTCTCTCACAAGCATAACATGATCAAACCCAGAACTCATTGAGTATTAATCACATAGTGATGTGAACTAGATTATTGAGTCTAGTAAACTCTTTGGATGTTGGTCACATGGCGATGTGAACTAGATTATTGACTCTAGTGCAAGTGGGAGACTGTTGGAAATATGCCCTAGAGGCAATAATAAATTAGTTATTATTATATTATATTTCATTGTTCATGATAATCGTTTATTATCCATACTAGAATTGTATTGATAGGAAACTCAGATACATGTGTCGATACATAGACAACACCATGTCCCTCGTAAGCCTCTAGTTGACTAGCTCGTTGATCAATAGATGGTTACGGTTTCCTGACCATGGACATTGGATGTCGTTGATAACGGGATCACATCATTAGGACAATGATGTGATGGACAAGACCCAATCCTAAGCCTAGCACAAGATCGTGTAGTTCGTATGCTAAAGCTTTTCTAATGTCAAGTATCATTTCCTTAGACCATGAGATTGTGCAACTCCCGGATATTGTAGGAGTGCTTTGGGTGTGCCAAATGTCACAACGTAACTGGGTGGCTATAAAGGTGCACTACGGGTATCTCCGAAAGTGTCTGTTGGGTTGGCACAAATCGAGACTGGGATTTGTCACTCTGTGTAACGGAGAGGTACCTCTGGGCCCACTCGGTAGGACATCATCATAATGTGCACAATGTGACCAAGGAGTTGATCACGGGATGATGTGTTACGGAACGAGTAAAGAGACTTGCCGGTAATGAGATTGAACAAGGTATCGCGATACCGACGATCGAATCTCGGGCAAGTATCGTACCGATAGACAAAGGGAATTGTATACAGGATTGATGGAATCCTTAACATCGTGGTTCATCCGATGAGATCATCGTGGAGCATGTGGGAGCCAACATGGGTATCCAAATCCCGCTGTTGATTATTGACCGAAGAGTTGTCTCAGCCATGTCTTCATGACTCCCGAACCCGTAGGGTCTACACACTTAAGGTTCGATGACGCTAGGGTTATAGGGAAAGTATGTACGCGGTTACTGAATGTTGTTCGGAGTCCCAGATGAGATCCCGGACGTCACGAGGAGTTCCGGAATGGTCCGGAGGTAAAGATTGATATATAGGAAGTATGGTTTTGGCCACCGGAAGTGTTCCGGGCATCACTGGTAGTGTACCGGGACCACCGGAGGGGTCCGGGGGTCCACCGGGAGGGGCCACGTGCCCCGGAGGCATACATGGGCCAAGTGTGAGAAGGGACCAGCCCCTAGGTGGGTTGGGGCGCCTCCCCATCAAGGCCCATGCGCCTAGAGAGAAGAGGGGGCAAACCCTAAGGGCAGATGGGCCCTAAGGCCCATGTCTGGTGCGCCTCCTTCTCCCCCCCCCCCCCACTTGGCCGCCACCCCAGATGGGGATTGGGGATGTCGCCACCCCTAGGGTGGAAACCCTAGGTGGGGGTGCAGCCCTCCCTCTCCCCCTATATATAGTGGAGGCAAAGGGGCAGCTCAACACATGAAGTTCTTCCCCTGTTGGCGCAGCCCTACCCCTCTCCCTCCTCGTCTCTCGTAGTGCTTGGCGAAGCCCTGCTGGAGTCCCGCGCTCCTCCACCACCACCACGCCTTCGTGCTGCTGCTGGATGGAGTCTTCCCCAACCTCTCCTTCTCCCCTTGCTGGATCAAGGCGTAGGAGACGTCACCGGGCTGCACATGTGTTGAACGCGGAGGCGCCGTTGTTCGGCGCTTAGATCGGAATCAACCGCGATCTGAATCACTACGAGTACGACTCCTTCATCCGCGTTCTTGTAACGATTCCGCTTAGCGATCTACAAGGGTATGTAGATGCACTCCCCTTCCCTCGTTGCTAGATTACTCCATAGATTGGTCTTGGTGATACGTAGAAAATTTTAAATTTCTGCTACGATCCCCAATAGTGGCATCATGAGCTAGCTCTATGCGTAGTTTCTATGTACGAGTAGAAGACAAAGCAGTTGTGGGTGTCGATATTGTCAATTTACTTGTTGTTACTAGTCTTATCTTGCCTCCTGTTACCATCCGGCCTAGACGCACAGTTCGGGACCCCTACCCGAGATCCACCGGTTTTGACACCGACATTGGTGCTTTCATTCAGAGTTCCTCTGTGTCGTCGCCGTTAGGCTTGATGGCTCCTACGATCATCAATAGCGATGCAGTCCAGGGGGAGACCTTCCTCCCCGGACAGATCTTCGTCTTCGGCGGTTTTGCACTGCGGGCCAATTCACTTGGCCATCCGGAGCAGATCGAAAGCTATGCCCCTGGCCGTCAGGTCAGATTTGGAAGTTTAAACTACACGGCTGACATCTGCGGGGACTTGATCCTCGATGGATTCGAGCCACTGCCGAGCGCGCCGCACTGTCACGACGAGCATGATCTAGCTCTGCCACCGAACAGTGCCCTGGAGGCCGCACCCGCATCGGCTTTGACCCTTAATTCGGAGACAACTGCGCCGATCGAGGATGGGTGGTTGGACGCTGCCTCGGGGGCTGCGATCTCAACGGCGATTGAGCCGAACACCAGCCCCGCACTCCGCGAGACTCGTGACTCCAAGGAGCCGGACTCCCCTCCGGACTCCGAACCCTCCGCGCCCCTGCCGATCGAGTCCGATTGGGCGCCGGTCACGGAGTTTACTGCCGCTGTCATCTTTCAGCACTCGCCTTTCGGCGATATTCTGAAGACACTAAAGTCTCTCTCTTTATCAGGAGAGCCCTGGCCGGACTATGGTCAGCAAGGTTGGGATATGGACGATGAAGAAATTCAAAGCCCACCCACCACCCACTTTGTAGCCACTGTCGACGATTTAACCGACATGCTCGACTTTGACTCCGAAGACATCGACGGTATGGACACCGATGCAGGAGACGATGAAGAACCAGCGCCTATTGGGCCCTGGAAAGCCACCTCGCCGTATGACATATACATGGTGGATACCCCAAAAGAAGGAGATGGTGATGGAACAGCGGAGGATGACCCCTCCAAGAAACAGCCTAAGCGCCGGCGTCAGCGGCGCCGCTCAAAATCCCGCCAAAGCAAATACGGTGATTCCAGAACGGGAGATAATAATACTCCGGAGAATGCCGAAGAAAACCCCCTCCAGCAAGATTCAGCACGGGAGGATGGAGAATCCAGCCCTCATGAGAGAGCGGCAGACAGAGAGGTCGAGGACGATAATTATACGCCTCCCTCCGAAGACGAGGCAAGCCTCGACGACGACGAATTTGTCGTGCCAGAGAATCCCGTCGAGCAAGAGCATTTTCAACGCAGGCTTATGGCCACGGCAAGAAGCCTCAAGAAAAAACAGCAATAGCTTAGAGCTGATTAAGATTTGCTAGTCGACAGATGGACGGAAGTCCTTGTGGCCGAAGAGCATAAACTCGAACACCCCTCCAAGAGCTACCCAAAGCGCAGGTTGCCACCCCGATTAGAGGAGGAAGCACTTAAACCTACATCACCAGCACTTGATACGGCCGACCGGCCGCCTCGTGGCCGCGATAGAGAGGCCTCTCAGCCCTCCACTCAAGCCGCACCCCGTACCAAGGCACGGGAAAATGCGCCAGACTTGCGAGATACGTTGGAGGACAAGGCAAGGCAAACAAGATCGATCTACGGATCGCGTGGGCGCCCCATGACTCGAGACGGTAACCGTCACGCCGGACACAAATCCGGTAGGGCCGAACACAGTAGACAAAGCTCATTGGAGCTACGTCGTGATATAGCCCAGTACAGAGGCGCCGCACACTCACTATGCTTCACAGACGAAGTAATGGATCATCAAATCCCCGAGGGTTTCAAACCCATAAACATCAAATCATATGATGGCAAAACAGATCCTGCGGTATGGATCGAGGATTATCTCCTTCATATCCACTTGGCCCGCGGCGATGATCTACACGCCATCAAATACCTCCCACTCAAGCTTAAAGGACCAGCTCGGCATTGGCTTAACAGCTTGCCAGCAGGATCAATCGGTTGTTGGGAGGACCTGGAAGCCTCATTCCTCGACAATTTCCAGGGCACTTATGTGCGACCACTAGACGCCGATGACCTAAGCCACGTAATTCAGCAGCCAGAGGAATCGGCCAGGCAATTCTGGACACGGTTCCTAACAAAGAAAAATCAAATAGTCGACTATCCGGACGCAGAGGCCCTAGCAGCCTTCAAGCACAATATCCGTGATGAGTGGCTTGCCCGGCACCTTGGACAGGAAAAGCCGAAATCTATGGCAGCACTCACGACACTCATGACCCGCTTTTGCGCGGGAGATGATAGCTGGCTTGCTCGTAGCAACAATATGACCAAGAACCCTGGTAATTCGGATACCAGGGACAGTAGTGGCAGGTCGCGTCGCAACAAGCAGAAGCGCCGCACTAACAGCGACAATGCTGAGGATACGTCAGTTAATGCCGGATTCAAAGGCTATAAATCCGGTCAGTGGAAAAATCCATTCAGAAGAAATCCTAGGGGCCCGTCTAGTTTGGATCGAATACTCAACCGCTTGTGCCAGATACATGGCACCCCCGAAAAGCCGGCCAATCACACCAACAGGGATTGTTGGGTGTTCAAGCAGGCAGGCAAGTTAAATGCCGAAAATAAAGACACGGGGCTGCATAGCGATGACGACGAAGAGCCCCGACCGCCGAACAACAGTGGACAGAAGGGTTTTCCCCCACAAGTACGGACGGTGAACATGATATACGCAACCCACATCCCCAAGAGGGAGCGGAAGCGCGCGTTAAGGGACGTATACGCGGTAGAGCCAGTCGCCCCAAAGTTCAACCCATGGTCCTCCTGCCCGATCACCTTTGATCGAAGGGACCATCCCACTAGCACCCGTCATGGCGGATTTGCCGCATTGGTTCTAGACCCAATCATTGACGGATTTCATCTCACTAGAGTCCTTATGGACGGCGGCAGCAGCCTGAACCTGCTTTACCAGGATACAGTGCGGAAAATGGGCATAGATCCTTCGAGGATTAAGCCCACCAAAACGACCTATAAAGGCGTAATACCAGGTGTAGAGGCCAACTGTACAGGCTCAGTCACACTTGAAGTGGTCTTTGGATCTCCAGATAATTTCCAAAGCGAGGAGTTAATCTTCGACATAGTCCCATTCCGCAGTGGCTATCACGCACTGCTCGGGCGAACCGCATTCGCCAAGTTCAATGCGGTACCGCACTACGCATACCTTAAGCTCAAGATTCCAGGCCCTCGAGGAGTAATTACGGTCAATGGAAACACCGAACGTTCCCTCCGAACGGAGGAGCACACGGCGGCCCTTGCAGCGGAAGTACAAAGCAGCCTCTGCAGGCAGTTCTCCAGTCCGGCCATTAAACATCCGGACACCGTTAAGCGCGCCCGGAGTATCCCACAACAAGACCGCCTGGCACGTTCCGAGCAGGCGTAGTAATGCGGCCCCAACCCCAGCCCGTGCAAACATGCGACACCAGTGCTTCGCGTACATAACTACGATCTAGAAATACCATGGGTACAGGGGGAGGGGCACCATCACAGCACGCCCGAAACACGGCTTAAACCGCACCAGGGGCTGCCGATTTTTTAATTTTCTCTTACTTTCAGGACTCCATTCTTCGGAAGGCCTATTCGGCAGTTCAATTGCCGCACAAATTATGCAAGAACCAGGGAAGCAGACAAGCCATGCCGCAATACGGAACTCCCAGGTGGTCTCTATCACGAGCAGTATACCTGTTTCACATACCATTCCGCAGCCTGCCCCTGGAACGGACATGTTAAATAGTCCAACCTTTTGCTTATCGCATTATCTGTATCATTCTACTTTGATCGCAGCCCTTTTTAATAAACAATGCATAGCCTTTGTCTATTTTTGCATTAGTCTTTTTTTTACAAATATATGTTCCTTAACGACATGTTGCACCCGTACACTTTGGTACGGCCAAAATACGCCAGGGGCTTTAGTACCCCTCAATATGGTGTGAGAAGTCCGAACATTTTAGCAAGTGCAGCACCCCGAACTTATAGCATTATATGCCTCGGCTCCGAATCATGTCTTGGGTTAATAGTTGGGTTTGCCCGGCTCCTATGTTTTGGTGCCTTACGTTCCGCTATATCGGCTAAGGTAGCACTAGGAGAACTACTGCGATTGTGCCCCAGTTGAGCTGGGTCAAGCACCTCAGTAGAGAAAGCTAAAACTGACTGTCATGATGAAGCGAGAGCTGGTCGCTATTCGAGAGGTTTTTCGAGTCCCTAAAGACTTATGCCGCTTAGAGCGAGGAGTCGGCTCTGTCCGGACAAGGCGTGGATAGCGCCCCGAACTCGGTCTTCCGAATACCAGGGGCTTCGCCGAAATTTATAATTATAGATTTCTATGGCTAAGTGAGAGTGTTCAAGCATTATAGTCTGATTGCCTTGTTCGTTTTGCTGAGCGCCTCCCTCAAAGGACCCAAACATGGGAAAAAGAGCGTTCAGGTTTATCCCCGAACACCCCAACACTAGCGGCACGGGGGCAGAAGCCGACGACTCGCCATCTCTCAGAATTGTCCGCACAGAAGGTAATATTTTAAATTCCAACAGCATTGCTCAGCGCATATGAACAAGTTTTCAGCGCACAGGACAAAACGAGCGAGTTTTACTCCAAAATTACATCCCTGGAACATTCATCTGCCATAAGGCAGGCACCCTTCAGAACATCCTTATAATAATTCTCGGGCTTGCGATGCTCCTTCCCCGGCGGAGGCCCGTCCTTCACAAGCTTCTCAGCATCTAGCTTGCCCCAGTGCACCTTAGCACGGGCAAGGGCCCTACGGGCATCTTCAATGCAGACGGAGCGCTTGATGACTTCGAGCCTTGGACAGGCCCCCACCAGCCGCCGCACCAGCCCAAAATAGCTCCCAGGCAGAGCCTCCCTAGGCCATAGCCAAACTATGAGGCCCTTCATGGCCTGTTCGGCCGCCTTGTGGAGCTCGACCAGCTGCTTCAGCTGCTCGCTTAGGGGCACGGGGTGTCCGGCCTCAGCATAGTGAGACCAGAACACCTTCTCTGTCGAGCTGCCCTCCTCGGCTCGATAGAATGCGGCGGCATCAGACACGCTACGGGGAAGATCTGTGAATGCTCCTGGAGAGCTCCGGATTTGGGTAAGTAACAAGTAACTCACGTTATGTGTTTGCTTTGCATAAACAATGCCTTACCCGCCGCTATCTTTTTCACTTCATCCAACTCCTGGAGGGTCTTCTGGGATTCGGCCTTGGCAGACTTGGCATTTTCAATAGCCACCGCGAGTTTGGACGCTCGCGTCTTTGAGTCAAGCTCCAAACTCTCATGTTTTTCCATGAGAGCCTGGAGCTCTTGCCGCACCTTGCCAACCTCGGCCTCATACTTCTCCCGCTCGATGCGCTCCGTGGCCGCCCTCTTCTCGGCCTCGAGCAGCGCTTGCTTAAGGATAGCCACCTTAGACGTGGCCCCTATAATAGCCACGATAATCATGTCATTTTTTGCAATTGCCCCTTTTTTATATATATTTAAACAAGGTATTTCTTACCTTCCTTGTCCTCGAGCTGCTTCTTGGCACGCCCGAGCTCTTGCTCGGACTGCTCGAGGTTCTGCTTTAGCGTGTCCACCTCCGCAGTCAGTGCGGCGGACGCCAGCAGAGAAGCCTGCATACACATATTGACTCCTTTTTGTTAGACTCATGCGAATTTTATTTGATCCTCTATTCGGCTTTTCTTCCCGAATGCCAAACAGAGCATCAGGGGCTACTGTCTATGCAGTAATATTATTTATACATTCTTTACTTACCTCAAAGCCTATTAAAAGGCTAGCACAAGCTTCAGTTAGTCTGTTCCTGGCGGACTGAACCTTCTGGACCACCGCACTCATAATGGTGCGGTGCTCCTCGTCGATGGAGGCGCCTTTGAGCACCTCCAACAGATTGTCCGGCGCCTCCGGTTGGATGGGGGTCACTGGCCTGCTCCTCTTGGAAGGAGGTCGCCCGCCGGACTCTAGAACCTTTGAAGGTTTCGGAGCGGTGTCCGGCCTAGAGCCAGACTTGGAGCCCTGGGGTTTTTTTTCCCCTTCACTCCTGGAGTCCGGGAGGTCACCTTGCGGCGCCTCCAGGACCTCCTCCTCCTGGCTTGGAACATGTTGGGACAACACTTTGGCATCGTCCGTAGGGCGGGGGGAGGAAGCCGTCGGAAGCAATTTCACATCCGACGAGTCCAGTGAACCGCTCGACGACGCGTCGAGACGGTCTTTGGGTGGGCTGCATAATCATATTCGACATAAGGGAAAGTTGTGCAATAAAGGAATACTATGAATTACTCTGGTATCGGGATACTTACGATTTCGCCAGGGGCTTGCCCCTAAGCGGCCACTCCTCTTCGCCGTCGTCGGCGTTGGTGGAGTAGTCCGGAGGAAGGGTTTTCCCCTTCTTGGACCCTTTGGCCTCCCCAGTTGGGGCGGCCTTCCTTTTCTTCCCTTCCCCCGCTGGAGGGGGAGAGGTCTCTTCTTCCTCCTCCTCGTCTTCATGGGAGGAGTGCGTCTTGGAGTCGTCGGATGATGGAGCCGACACCTCCTGGCGCCGGGCACTCTTTCGAGTCCCCGTGGCCTTCTTCTTGGCCTTCTTCTCCGGCACCACATACGGTGCCGGAACCAGCAGCTTCGCCAAGTGAGAATCCGCTGGGCCTTCGACAAAGGAGCCGGACAATTGATCTGTTCGGACGTCTCCTGCCAATCCTGTCAAAGGTAAGGGAGCTTAGATCCCGCATGGAGTCAAACTATAAAAAACTGATACCCTATAAAAGCAGCTCGAGTGGCCTTCTTGTGGTCATGATGTTCTTCACGGGATGCCTTCCTCCAACCTGTTTACCTGCTTGACAAGCACTGCAAAGTCTATCCTTATCAAATATGACATCGTTAACTCCAAGGATATGATTTCCTTTAATAAGCTTGTCAAGGTTTCTCATGCCAACGTGACCTAGTCGTCTATGCCACAACCAACCTTTTGAGGATTTAGCAATAAAGCAAGTTTTAGGTTGTGCCTTTTTAGAGAAATCGACAATGTAAAGATCACCTCTACGCATACCGGTAAAGACCATTTTATGATTGTCTCGACAAAATACTTGGCACTCTACCTCAGTAAATAGGACATTCAAACCGAAATCAGCAAGTCTAGATACTGAAAGTAAGTTGTAGCCAAGAGATTCAACGAGCATGACATTTTGAATGGAACTATCATGTGAGATGGCCACCTTACCAAGGCCAACCACTTTACCCTTTGAATTATCACCAAAGGTGACATATTTTCGAGGGCTGTCATTTTCAGCAAGCTCACGAAACATCTCTTCATCTCCGGTCATATGATCAGTACATCCACTATCAAGAACCCATTCCTTTCCTCCTGATTCATATCCCCGAAGATTTGCCATAAGACCAAAATGTCTCATTGCATCATCAAGATCGAAGTCACTATCATCATCATCATCATAGTATCCATGTTCATCATGATCTTGTGACTCATCATTTCCTAGAGAGGGTAATTCATTAGATAAATGATCATCAAAGTGGTCACTTTTATGAATTCTTATAGCTTCGAATATGATGTCACTAATGATTCCAACATCTCCTTTAGCATGCTTAAGATTGGTAAGTTCAAATAGACAATTACCAAAACTAGGATCACTAGAGTTCATCTTACTAAAGGCAATAGATTTATGGAGAATTTCATCCAAAGTTTTCAAGGAATGACCGGGAAATCGTTCCTCAAGAAATTTCCATATAGTATAGGCACAATTAAGAGTAGGCAAACTAGCAATCAAATTTTTGGGCAATCCTCTAATGATGAGCTCAATAGTTCTAAGATTGTGAATCATGTCAATATCTTCATCTAGGGTAGGATGCAAAGGATCAATATGAGGTGCACAAGGGCTAGCAATATACTTGTTCAAATGATATTGATTGAAAATTACAAGCATCTTATTTTTCCACTCATGAAAATACTCTCCATCAAGAATAGGCACTCTATGTCTAAGACTCCCTAAGGTAGACACATCCATCTTCCTCCAATGGTGATTAAACCAAGGCAATGGAGACCAAAGCTCTGATACCACTTGTAGGATCTTGGAGTAGATGTGTCTAGACGGGGGGGGGGTGATTAGACACTTAATGCTAAAGTTGCAATTTTTAAGCTTTTTCGGTTTAAGTGGAGTTTAGGCATAATTTCAGCATTCACAATACATATCAAGCAAGCATGCAAAGAGTGTATAGGCAGCGGAAAATAAAGCATGCAACTTGCAAGAATGTAAGGGAAAGGGTTTGGAGAGTTCAAACGCAATTGGAGACACGGATGTTTTTCCCGTGGTTCGGATAGGTGGTGCTATCCTACATCCACGTTGATGGAGACTTCAACCCACAAAGGGTAACGGTTGCGCGAGTCCACGGGGGGCTCCACCCACGAAGGGTAACGGTTGCGCAAGTCCACGGAGGGCTCCACCCATGAAGGGTCCAAGAAGAAGCAACCACCCACAAAGGGTCCACGAAGAAGCAACCTTGTCTATCCCACCATGGCCATCGCCCACGAAGGACTTGCCTCACTAGCGGTAGATCTTCACGAAGTAGGCGATCTCCTTGCCCTTAGAAACTCCTTGGTTCAACTCCACAATCTTGTCGAAGGCTCCCAAGTAACACCTAGCCAATCTAGGAGACACCACTCTCCAAGAAGTAACAAATGGTGTTTAGGTAATGAACTCCTTGCTCTTGTGCTTCAAATGATAGTCTCCCCAACACTCAACTCTCTCTCATAGGATTTGGATTTTGTGGAAAGAATATTTGAGTGGAAAGCAACTTGGGGAAGGCTAGAGATCAAGATTCATATGGTAGGAATGGAATATCTTGGTCTCAACACATGAGTAGGTGATTCTCTCTCAGAACATATGAGTTGGAATTGTGTATGTATTCTGATGGCTCTCTCCACGAATGAAGAGGAGGTGGAGGGGTATATATAGCCTCCACACAAAATCCAACCGTTACACACAGTTTTCCAATCTCGGTGGGACCGAATCAACAAACTCGGTCGGACCGAAAAGGTAAACCTAGTGACCGTTAGAGATTTTCGGTGGGACTGACATGCAACTCGGTAGGACCGATATGGTTAGGGTTTGGGCATAACGTAATCTCGGTGAGACCGATTACACAAACTCGGTGAGATCGAGTTTGGTAATAAGCTAACCAGAGAGTTGGTCAGGCAAACTCGGTGGGACCGATTTGCTCTTTCGATGAGACTGGAAAGTTACAAAAAGGAAACACTGAATTTACATTGCAATCTCGGTGGGACCGATCCGCTCTTTTGGTGAGACCGAAAAGTTACGAAAGGGAAACAGAGAGTTTGCAAGCCCATCTCGGTGAGACCGAGATCCCTATCGGTAGAACCGAATTGCTAGGGTTTGGCAGTGGCTTATGACAAGTGAAACTCAGTGGCGCCGGATAGAAAGAATCGGTAGGACCGAGTTTGGCTTAGGGTTTAGGTCATATGTGGATATGGGAAAGTAGTTGAGGGTTTTGGAGCATATCACTAAGCACATGAAGCAAGAGGCTCATTACGCAACACCTCATCCCTCCTTGATAGTATTGGCTTTTCCTATGGACTCAATGTGATCTTGGATCACTAAAATGTAAAATGAAGAGTCTTGAGCTTGAAGCTTTAGCCAATCCCTTGTCCTTAGCATCTTGAAGGAGTTCCCACAACCTTTAGTCCATGCCACTCCAATGTTGAACTTATCTGAAACATACTAGATAGAAACATTAGTCCAACAAGAGATATGTTGTCATCAATTACCAAAACCACCTAGGGAGCACTTGTGCTTTCAATCTCCCCCTTTTTGGTAATTGATGGCAACATACATCAAAGCTTTAGATAAGGATATAAAGAACAGCAAGTAAAGCTTTGGAAGGACATGCAACAAGCATAGGCTCCCCCTACATGTATGCACTCATGTAAATATGAAATATAGAGGCATGTGAGAGCATAACCATGACAGAGTAGGCAATGTGTTACATGTATCTTGGCCATATGCATCAGAGCAAAAGATTATCAAGGAAAATACCTTCATGCTCATGAGTCCTTCTTGCAAACAGTATGTACATAAGCAAGAACTCCTCATACTCATGATTTTGATGCATATACTTACCTTGTGGTCTTGAGTTGGCTTAGGATGGAATGAACCTGCACAAACAAAGTTAGATAACACAGGTACAACCACTAGCCAGAGCAAACAAAAGAAACCACAAGAAAACCAAGACTGGGATGACATGTAGAGAGTGAGTATAAGGTACCACATTGGATTCAACATGTCCCCAAGAATAAAGATATGCAATGAATTTGACTGATTTCTTTCCCTTAGGTGTCTTGCTCCCCCTGAATCTTACATGGGATATTGGGAGAAGATAGGGAACAGAAAATCAGAGCTGAAAGATACAAATGGATAGAACTTAATGCAAATACATGTCGATCCTTGAGTATTTTCTCTCCCTGGAAATCTCTCTCTCCCCCTTAATAACATCTGGGAAATCTCTCTCTCCCTCTTAACAACATCTGGGATCCTTGAGACTTTCTCTCCCCCTTGAGCTTCCCTTAACAACATCTGGGATCCTTGAGACTTTCTCTCCCCCTTGAGCTTTGATGTGATCTCTTTCTCCCCCTTTGACATCAATTTCCAAGAAGGGCTTTCTGGAATCCGTCGTATAGGTTTGGTCCTTGAGACTCAGCACAAAGCAAAGGATAAAATTGTGATGCTTGTAGAGGACAAGATTCATTGAGTGGAGCTGGATCAGAAGAAATGTAGAACAAGTGGCAAACTGTTTTTCTGATTGCAAAGTCGGTGGTACCGAGTGGCATATTTCGGTGGTACCGAAAAGATTCGGTTGGACCGAAAATTGCAAGTCGGTGAAACCGAGTTTACACAGAGAAAAACACTTGTCACCTCAGCCCACTAGACATGTAGGATCTCACAAAGATTTGCAATGAATTACCTGAAGGATTTGCAAGGAATTAAATGCAGAAAATGCAGAACAAAAACAAAAAGAAAAGAGAAGAAACTGAAAGATCTAGATGAAGTTTTTTTTATGAAAAAGAGAAAGAAAATAAACATGCATGAGACAAATGCAATAACACAGAAAAGAACACAGGAGAACTTCATCTAGAGTTGGGCGGTGACATAGTCACCTATGTTAGAGTATATTGACTTAGGAGTCAAGTGAGAACACTTGATCATAGGTCATACTCATTGTTTTAAGCTCAAAATGGGGTTACCATTTTTCGTTTAAGCATCTTGATGTATTCACATCTTGTTGAGTTGCTTTGACTCATGTCTTGGAGTAAAGCTTCTGTAAGATGGAATAGCATACCTTGGGTGGTGGTGTGGTTCTTGCTCATGTAGTTGAACTTGTGTGGGTGCTCAAGGTTGATGTAGCTCATCAACAGTTGGGAGCACCACTTGGAGTTTGAGTTCATCTACCTACATGGGTTAGTTCTTGCAAGGAAGAGAACTTGTGTATCCAAAAATGACAATCATGAAGCTCAACATAGAATTTGCCAAAGGATATGTTTGAATGGTTTTGTGCTTCCTTGTCTTCAACCACCATTGTATAGAGTCTTGGTGATGTAGAGATTGCTCAAGATGTGAGTGAGTCGCAATCTCATGGAATTAGATTCAACCAAGCACCTACATGGGTTAGACAACATGCAAGGTGCAAATATATCCAAGACATAAGATAGTTATCATAAGAGATATATCATGGATTAGTCATAAGCTCATGTCTTGCATGTATCCAATGGAGTTTCTACTCCAAGTTCGAAGCATCAATGATGTTCAATTCTCCTTTCAACTTGCAAAACACTTTCTCATCAAGAGGTTTAGTAAATATATCCGCTAATTGCTTATCGGTGCGAACATGCTTAAGATCAATGTCACCCTTAGCAACATGATCTCGGATGAAATGATGACGAACTTCAATATGCTTAGTTCCAGAATGTTGTACAGGATTATGACCAATTTTGATAGCACTTTCATTGTCACAAAGTAGTGGAACATGTTTCACATAGATCCCATAATCTTTAAGAGTTTGGGTCATCCAAAGTAATTGAGCACAACATGAACCAGCGGCAATGTATTCCGCTTCGGCGGTGGATAAGGATACCGAGTTTTGTTTCTTGGAAGACCAAGACACAAGAGATCTACCAAGAAATTGACAAGTACCCGAAGTGGACTTTCTATCAACCTTGTCTCTGGCATAATCCGAGTCGGAATAGCCAACGAGATCAAAAGAAGATCTCTTAGGATACCAAATGCCAAAGTTTGGTGTATGGATTAAGTATCTCACTATCCTTTTCACAGCCTTAAGATGACATTCTTTAGGAGCAGCTTGATATCGTGCACACATGCACACACTTAGCATAATATCGGGACGTGAAGCACATAGGTATAACAATGAACCAATCATAGAGCGATAAACCTTTTGATCAACCGGTTCACCATCTTTGGTTAAATCATTATGTCCACTAGTAGGCATGGGTGTAGACATACATTTGCATTCTTGCATATTGAACTTCTTGAATAAGTCCTTGGTGTACTTTGTTTGAGAGACAAATGTACCTTCCTTAGTTTGCTTGATTTGCAAACCGAGAAAGAATTTGAGTTCACTCATCATAGACATCTCAAACTTTTCTGACATTAGCTTTCCAAACTTTTCACTAAAGAGAGGGTTAGTTGAACCAAATATGATATCATCAACATAAATTTGGCATACAAATAGTTCTCCATTAACCCTTTTAGTAAAAAGAGTAGAATCAATTTTACCAATTTCAAAACCACTTGCAATAAGGAACTTGGTCAAGCATTTATACCATGCTCTAGGAGCTTGTTTAAGACCATAAAGAGCTTTGTGAAGTTTGTAAACATGATTAGGTTTCTTAGGATTGACAAAGTCGGGAGGTTGTTTGACATAAACTTCCTCCTCTATTTCACCATTTAGAAAAGCACTTTTGATGTCCATTTGGTACAAGGTGATATTATGGTGATTAGCATAGGCAAGTAAGATGCGAATGGACTCAAGTCTAGCAACGGGAGCATATGTCTCACCATAGTCCATACCTTCGACTTGTGTGTACCCTTGGGCGACGAGACGTGCTTTGTTGCGAACCACTTGTCCATCTTCATCTTGCTTGTTGAGAAACACCCATTTGGTACCAATGATGTTGTGGTTGTTGTCGGGCTTCTCAACCAATGTCCAAACTTGGTTTCTCTCAAAGTTGTGTAGCTCTTCATGCATAGCGTTTATCCAATCTGGATCTTCCAATACTTCTTCAACCTTCATAGGTTCAATGCTAGAGATGAATGAATTGTTTTCACAAAAGTTAGCTAAACGAGTCTTTGAGCGAGTGATTCTCCCGGTTTGTATATCATTGAGGATTTGCTCGACGGGATGATCTTTGGCAATTCTTGCTCGAACTCGTGAGAGGTTTTGCTTGGGTCTTTGTTGAACATCTTCTTCATCTTGTTCTTCTTCTTGGCCTTCTTCATTGTTGATGTCGTCGTTCTCTTGTCGTGGTGGAGAAGGAGGTTGTTGATGTTCGTCTTGATGCATTTCCTTGTCTTCTTCATCTTGGTGTGTCCCACTTGTGGATGCTTCCGTGTCGATTCTTGGTTCACCTTGTCGTGAAGTAGAAGCTTCCACTTGGACGGATGAAGTACTCTCCTTCACCTTCGTTGGACGAACTTTGCCAATGGACAAGTCTTGGATTGCTTCTGAAGGGTCTTTGTCTCCTACATCAATTGGCAATTGCTCTACTTGCGAGCCATTAGATTCATCAAACTTCACATCTACCGTCTCTTCAACCTTTCGGGTGAAATTGTTGTAGACACGGTAAGTGTGAGAGTTTGAGCCATAACCAAGTAGAAAACCTTCATGAGATTTAGGAGCAAACTTTGAACGATGATGCTTATCAAGAATGTAGCACTTTGAGCCGAATACTCAAAAGTATCCAACTTGGGGTTTGTTACCAGTGAGAAGCTCGTATGCCGTCTTGCCGAGTAGCTTGTGAAGATATAAGCGATTTGTTGCGTGACAAGCTGTCTCAACCGCTTCTGCCCAAAAGTGCTTTAGCGTCTTGTATTCATCAAGCATCGTTCTTGCCATTTCGATGAGCGTCCGGTTCTTCCTCTCAACGACTCCATTTTGTTGAGGTGTGTACGTAGCCGAGAACTCGTGTGAAATCCCTTCTTCGTCAAGAAAGGTGTCCACATTTGCGTTCTTGAACTCCGTTCCGTTGTCACTCCGAACCTTCTTGATCTTCACTTCAAACTGATTTTGGGCCTTCCTAGCGAAGTTTCTGAAGATCTTCTGGACCTGCGACTTTTCATTAAGAAAGAACACCCGTGTAAATCTTGAAAAATCATCAACTATAACTAGACCAAAGGAATTTCCACCGAGACTCTTGTAGGCATTGGGACCAAAAAGATCCATATGAAGTAGCTCGAGTGGCCTTCTTGTGGTCATGATGTTCTTCACGGGATGCCTTCCTCCAACCTGTTTACCTGCTTGACAAGCACTGCAAAGTCTATCCTTATCAAATATGACATCGTTAACTCCAAGGATATGATTTCCTTTAATAAGCTTGTCAAGGTTTCTCATGCCAACGTGACCTAGTCGTCTATGCCACAACCAACCTTTTGAGGATTTAGCAATAAAGCAAGTTTTAGGTTGTGCCTTTTTAGAGAAATCGACAATGTAAAGATCACCTCTATGCATACCGGTAAAAACCATTTTATGATTGTCTCGACGAAATACTTGTCACTCTACCTCAGTAAATAGGACATTCAAACCGAAATCAGCAAGTCTAGATACTGAAAGTAAGTTGTAGCCAAGAGATTCAACGAGCATGACATTTTGAATGGAACTATCATGTGAGATGGCCACCTTAACAAGGCCAACCACTTTACCCTTTGAATTATCACCAAAGGTGACATATTTTCGAGGGCCATCATTTTCAGCAAGCTCATGAAACATCTCTTCATCTCCGGTCATATGATCAGTACATCCACTATTTAGAACCCATTCCTTTCCTCCTGATTCATATCCCCGAAGATTTGCCATAAGACCAAAATGTCTCATTGCATCATCAAGATCGAAGTCACTATCATCATCATCATCATAGTATCCATGTTCATCATGATCTTGTGACTCATCATTTCCTAGAGAGGGTAATTCATTAGATAAATGATCATCAAAGTGGTCACTTTTATGAATTCTTATAGCTTCGAATATGATGTCACTAATGATTCCAACATCTCCTTTAGCATGCTTAAGATTGGTAAGTTCAAATAGACAATTACCAAAACTAGGATCACTAGAGTTCATCTTACTAAAGGCAATAGATTTATGGAGAATTTCATCCAAAGTTTTCAAGGAATGATCAGGAAATCGTTCCTCAAGAAAATTCCATATAGTATAGGCACAATTAAGAGTAGGCAAACTAGCAATCAAATTTTTGGGCAATCCTCTAATGATGAGCTCAATAGTTCTAAGATTGTGAATCATGTCAATATCTTCATCTAGGGTAGGATGCAAAGGATCAATATGAGGTGCACAAGGGCTAGCAATATACTTGTTCAAATGATATTGATTGAAAATTACAAGCATCTCATTTTTCCACTCATGAAAATACTCTCCATCAAGAATAGGCACTCTATGTCTAAGACTCCCTAAGGTAGACACATCCATCTTCCTCCAATGGTGATTAAACCAAGGCAATGGAGACCAAAGCTCTGATACCACTTGTAGGATCTTGAAGTAGATGTGTCTAGAGGGGGGGGTGATTAGACACTTAATGCTAAAGTTGCAATTTTTAAGCTTTTTCGGTTTAAGTGGAGTTTAGGCATAATTTCAACATTCACAATACATATCAAGCAAGCATGCAAAGAGTGTATAGGCAGCGGAAAATAAAGCATGCAACTTGCAAGAATGTAAGGGAAAGGGTTTGGAGAGTTCAAACGCAATTGGAGACACGGATGTTTTTCCTGTGGTTCGGATAGGTGGTGCTATCCTACATCCACGTTGATGGAGACTTCAACCCACGAAGGGTAACGGTTGCGCGAGTCCACGGAGGGCTCCACCCACGAAGGGTAATGGTTGCGCGAGTCCACGGAGGGCTCCACCCACGAAGGGTCCACGAAGAAGCAACCTTGTCTATCCCACCATGGCCATCGCCCACAAAGGACTTTCCTCACTAGCGGTAGATCTTCACGAAGTAGGCGATCTCCTTGCCCTTACAAACTCCTTGGTTCAACTCCACAATCTTGTCGGAGGCTCCCAAGTGACACCTAGCCAATCTAGGAGACACCACTCTCCAAGAAGTAACAAATGGTGTGTAGGTAATGAACTCCTTGCTCTTGTGCTTCAAATGATAGTCTCCCGAACACTCAACTCTCTCTCATAGGATTTGGATTTTGTGGAAAGAATATTTGAGTGGAAAGAAACTTGGGTAAGGCTAGAGATCAAGATTCATATGGTAGGAATGGAATATCTTGGTCTCAACACATGAGTAGGTGGTTCTCTCTCAAAACATATGAGATGGAATTGTGTGTGTGTTCTGATGGCTCTCTCCACGAATGAAGAGGAGGTGGAGGGGTATATATAGCCTCCACACAAAATCCAACCATTACACACAGTTTTCCATTCTTGGTGGGACCGAATCAACAAACTCGGTCGGACCGAAAAGGTAAACCTAGTGACCGTTAGAGATTTTCGGTGGGACTGACATTCAACTCGGTAGGACCGATATGGTTAGGGTTTGGGCATAATGTAATCTCGGTGAGACCGATTACACAAACTCGGTGAGACCGAGTTTGGTAATAAGCTAACCAGAGAGTTGGTCAGGCAAACTCGGTGGGACCGATTTGCTCTTTCAGTGAGACCGAAAAGTTACAAAAAGGAAACACTGAATTTACATTGCAATCTCGGTGGGACCGATCCGCTCTTTCGGTGAGACCGAAAAGTTACGGAAGGGAAACAGAGAGTTTGCAATCCCATCTCGGTGAGACCGAGATCCCTATCGGTAGAACCGAATTTCTAGGGTTTGGCAGTGGCTTATGACAAGTGAAACTCGGTGGCGCCGGATAGAAAGAATCGGTAGGACCGAGTTTGGGTTAGGGTTTAGGTCATATGTGGATATGGGAAAATAGTTGAGAGTTTTGGAGCATATCACTAAGCACATGAAGCAAGAGGCTCATTAAGCAACACCTCATCCCTCCTTGATAGTATTGGCTTTTCCTATGGACTCAATGTGATCTTGGATCACTAAAATGTAAAATGAAGAGTCTTGAGCTTGAAGCTTTAGCCAATCCCTTGTCCTTAGCATCTTGAAGGAGTTCCCACAACCTTTAGTCCATGCCACTCCATTGTTGAACTTATCTGAAACATACTAGATAGAAACATTAGTCCAACAAGAGATATGTTGTCATCAATTACCCAAACCACCTAGGGAGCACTTGTGCTTTCAGATCTACAATGGTATGTAGATGCACTCCCCTTCCCTCGTTGCTAGATTACTCCATAGATTGATCTTGGTGATGCGTAGAAAATTTTAAATTTCTGCTACGATCCCCAACAGAAGATAGCTACCGGTGAGGGTTCCCCCCTCCGGCAGGGTGCCGAAACAGGGTCCCGATTGGTTTTTGGTGGCTACGGAGGCTTCTGCGGCGGAACTCCCGATCTATTTTGCGTTCTTTAAGTTTTAGGTCACATAGGTATATATGGGTGCAGGAGGTACGTCAGGGGAGCCACGAGGGCCCCACGAGACAGGGGGGCGCGCCCCCCACCCTCGTGAGCACCCCGTTCCTTCCTTGGCGTAGGGTCCAAGTCCATCCGGTGTGTTTCCTTCAAAAAATAACTTCTCCAGTTGATTTCATTCCATTTCGACTCCGTCTGATATTCCTTTTCTTCAAAACACTGAAATAGGCATAAAACAGCAAATCTGGGCTGGGCCTCCGGTTAATAGGTTAGTCCCAAAAATAATATAAAAGTGGATATTAAAGCCCAATATTGCCCAAAACAGTAGATAATATAGCATGGAGCAATCAAAAATTATAGATACGTTGGAGACGTATCAAGCATCCCCAAGCTTAATTCCTGCTCGTCCTCGAGTATGTAAATGATAAAAAAGAATTTTTGATGCGGAGTGCTACTTGGCATAATTTCAATGTAATTCTTCCTACTTGTGATATGAATATTCATATCCATAAGATTCAAGACAAAAGTTCATATTGACATAAAAATAATAATACTTCAAGCATACTAATAAAGCAATCGTGTCTTCTCAAAATAACATGGCCAAAGAAAGTTATATCTACAAAATCATATAGTCTGGCTATGCTCCATCTTCACCACATAAAATATTTAAATCATGCACAACCCCGATGACAAGCCAAGCAATTGTTTCATACTTTTGATGTTCTCAAACTTTTTCAATCTTCACGCAATACATGAGCGTGAGACATGGACATAGCACTATAGGGTGAATAGAATGGTGGTTGTGGAGAAGACAAAAAGGGAGAAGATAGTCTCACATCAACTAGGCGTATCAACGGGCTATGGAGATGCCCATTAATATATATCGATGTGAGTGAGTAGGGATTGCCATGCAACGAATGCACTAGAGCTATAAGTATATGAAAGCTCAACAAAAGAAACTAGTGGGTGCGCATCCAACTCGCTTGCTCACGAAGACCTAGGGCATTTTGAGGAAGCCCATCATTGGAATATACAAGCCAAGTTCTATAATGAAAGATTCCCACTAGCATATGAAAGTGACAACATAGGAGACTCTCTATCATGAAGATCATGGTGCTACTTTAAAGCACTAGTGTGGTAAAAGGATAGTAGCATTGTCCCTTTTATTTTATTTTTATTTGGCATTTCTTTTTTTATTTGGCCTTTCTTTTTTTGGCCTTTATTTCTTTTCTTTTTTTATTTGGGACAATGCTCTATTAATGATGATCATCACACTTCTATTTATTTACAACTCAATGATTACAACTCGATACTAGAACAAAGTATGACTCTATATGAATGCTTCCGGCGGGGTACCGGGATGTGCAATGATGCATGAGTGACATGTATGAAAGAATTATGAATGATCGCTTTGCCACAAATACAATGTCAACTACATGATCATGCTAAGCAATATGACAATGATGAAGCGTGTCATAATAAACGGAACAGTGGAAAGTTGCATGGCAATATATCTCGGAATGGCTATGGAAATGCCATAATAGGTAGGTATGGTGGCTGTTTTGAGGAAGGTGTATGGTGGGTTTATGGTACCGGCGAAAGTTGCGCGGTACTAGAGAGGCTAGCAATGGTGGAAGGGTGAGAGTGCGTATAATCCATGGACTCAACATTAGTCATAAAGAACTCACATACTTATTGCAAAAATCTATTAGTTATGGAAAAAAAGTACTACGCGCATGCTCCTAGGGGGATAGATTGGTAGGAAAAGACCATCGCTCGTCCTCGACCGCCACTCATAAGGAAGACAATCAATAAATAAATCATGCTCCGACTTCGTCACATAACGGTTCACCATACGTGCATGCTCCGGGAATCACAAACTTCAACACAAGTATCTCTCAAATTCACAACTACTCAACTAGAATGACTCTAATATTACCATCCTCATATCTCAAAACAATCATCAAGTATCAAACTTCTCTTAGTATTCAACACACTCATAAGAGAATTTTATTATTCTTGAATACCTAGCATATTAGGATTTTAAGCAAATTACCATGCTATTTAAGACTCTCAAAATAATATAAGTGAAGCATGAGAGTTCATCTATTTCTTCAAAATAAAACTACCACCATGCTCTAAAAGATATAAGTGAAGCACTAGAGCAAATGACAAACTACTCCGAAAGATATAAGTGAAGATCAATGAGTAGTCGAATAATTATGCAACTATGTGAAGACTCTCTAACATTTAATAATTTAAGATCTTGGTATTTTATTCGAACAGCAAGCAAATCAAAAGAAAATGACATTCTAAGAATAGAAAACATCATGTGAAGAAGCAAAAACTTAGGATCAACTGATACTAACCGATAGTTGTTGAAGAAGAAAGGTGGGATGCCAACCGGGGCATCCCCAAGCTTATATGCTTGAGACTTCTTGAAATATTATCTTGGGGTGCCTTGGACATCCCCAAGCTTGAGCTTTTGTGTCTCCTTAATTCCTCTCATATCACGGTCTCCCTAAATCTCAAAAGCTTCATCCACACAAAACTCAACAAGGACTCGTGAGATAAGTTAGTATAAACCATTGCCAAAACCTTATCATACTTTACTGTAGCAAATCACTAAAATTATTATTCAACATTGCATACTAAATTCCTCTGCATATTTAATAGTCCTATCCTCAAATAGAATCATTAAAGAAGCAAACATATGCAAACAATGCAAACATAACAGCAATCTGCCTAAACAGGATAGTCTGTAAAGAATGCTGCAACATCCATACTTCCCTACCTCCAAAAATTATGAAATAAAATTCACACTGTAGTAAATTTATCATAGCTTAATATGCAAAAGGTTTCAACATTTTATCACATTCTGAATTTTCTAGGGAATTATTGCAACAGCGGTAAACTTTCTGTTTTCAAACAGCAACATGTATACTTGTAACATAGGCATAGTAAGGGCTATCAATGCCACTTTTATTGAAATAAAAGATGCAAAACATTGTTCTAAATAACAGAAAGAAAATTCTAACAAAATAAATTGACGCTCCAAGCAAAACACATATCATGTGGCGAATAAAAATATAGCTCCAAGTAAAGTTACCGATGAACGAAGACGAAAGAGGGGATGCCTTCCGGGGCATCCACAATCTTAGGCTCTTGGTTGTCCTTGAATATTACCTTGGGGTGCCTTGGGAATCCCCAATCTTAGGCTCTTGCCACTCCTTATTCCATAGTCCATTGAAACCTTACCCAAAACTTGAAAACTTCACAACACAAAACTTAACAGAAAACTCGTAAGCTCCGTTAGCGAAAGAAAATAAATCACCACTTCAAGGTACTGTAATGAACTCATTATTTATTTATATTGGTGTTAAACCTACTGTATTCCAACTTCTCTATGTTTTATAAACTCTTTTACTAGCCATAGATTCATCAAAATAAGTAAACAACACATGAAAAACAGAATCTGTCAAAAACAGAACAGTCTTTAGTAATCTGGATCAAACGTATACTTCTGGAACTCATAAAATTCTCAAATAAATTTATGAACCTGAGGAATTTATCTATTGATCATATGCAACAAGAATTAACTAAATGTCACTCTCCAAATAAAAATGGCAGCAATTCTCGTGAGCGCTAAAGTTTCTGTTTTTGACAGCATGATCAACAAGACTTCCCCCAAGTCTTCCCAAAGGTTCTACTTGGCACAAACACTAATTAAAAGCATAAAACCACATATAAACAGAGTATAGATGAATTATTTATTACTAAACAGGAACAAAAATCAAGGGACTAAAATAAAATTGGGCTGCCTCCCAACAAGCGTTATCGTTTAATGCCCCTAGCTAGGCATGATGATTTCAATGATGCTCACATAAAAGATAAGAATTGTAACATAAAGAGAGCATCATGAAGAATATGACTAGCACATTTAAGTCTAACATGATTCCTATGCATAGGGACTTTGTGATCAAACAACGTATGGGAACAAGAATCAACTTGCATAGGAAGGTAAAACAAGCATAACTTCAAAACTTTAAGCACATAGAGAGGAAACTTGATATTATTACAATTCCTACAAGCATATATTCCTCCCTCATAATAATTTTCAGTAGCATCATGAATGAATTCAACAATATAACCAGCACCTAAAGCATTCTTTTCATGATCTACAAGCATAGAAAATTTACTACTCTCCACATAAGCAAATTTCTTCTCATGAATAATAGTGGGAGCAAACTCAACAAAATAACTATCATGGGATTGAAAATTGAAATCAAGATGACAAGTTTCATTGTTATCATTATTCTTTAAAGCATACGTGTCATCACAATAATCATCATATATAGTAGGCATGCTTTCATCATAATAAATTTGCTCATCAAAGCTTGGGGGACAAAAAATATCATCTTCATCAAACATAGCTTCCCCAAGCTTGTGGCTTTGCATATCATTAGCATCATGGATATTCAAGGAATTCATACTAACAACATTGCAATCATGCTCATCATTCAAATATTTAGTGCCAAACATTTTATATATTTCTTCTTCTAGCACTTGAGCACAATTATCCTTTCCATCATACTCACGAAAGATATTAAAAAGGTGAAGCGTATGAGACAAACTCAATTCCATTTTGTTTGTAGTTTTCTTTTATAAACTAAACTAGTGATCAAACAAGAAACTAAAAGACTCGATTGCAAGATCTAAGATATACCTTCAAGCACTCACCTCCCCGGCAACGGCGCCAGAAAAGAGCTTGATGTCTACTACACAACCTTCTTCTTGTAGACGTTGTTGGGCCTCCAAGTGTAGAGGTTTGTAGGATAGTAGAAAATTTCCCTCAAGTGGATGACCTAAGGTTTATCAATCTGTAGGAGGCGTAGGATGAAGATGGTCTGTCGTGGAATTTTCACGGCAGATGTCCTTAGTGTCAGGACTTAGTCGCGAGGCCAACGCATCTATGTGGTAGCTTGAGAGGGGTTGAGCGGGACGAGAGACACGATGTTTTACCCAGGTTTGGCTCCTCACGGTGGAGGTAAAAGCCTACATCCTGCTTCGTTGATATTGATGATGATGATCATGGTTACAAGAGTGCTCTATCTTGAGAGCTATTGTCTAAACCTAACTTGTCCAACTTGAGGAACTTGTGAATCTTGTCCCCTTTTGGGGAGCCCCGCCCCTCCTTATATATGTTGAAGGGGCGGTTTACATGTGGAGTCCTATTAGGATTAGGACTAGTCTATCTCTAATACAAACCGGATACAAGTACAGGTCTTATCTCCTTCTAAGATAATGTTCCTCATGCCTTTCCTCTTAAACCGGCCCACCGTTAAACGTGAACCGGCCTTCTGGGCTTTGGGCCTTGTCATCCGTCGATTCCGCACGCCGGATCACCAGTGATTCATAATGACCAGGTGGGTTGCTTGTAAACTGCCAGGTCAGGGCGGGTCGCCAGTAACTCGCCAAGTGTCAGCAGGGTCTTCAGATAAACCGCCAAGTTCGGCCGGGTTAACTTTCGGCCGGTTTACACCGCGGGGTATATCCCCGACATTAGCCCCCAAGTCTAGCTTGGATTTATTCATGGTAAACTTATGCTGTAAAATAAACACAAGAACAAATTTGACAGGTTATGCTCCGGGTTAAGAATTTTTGTAAACCGGTACCTGATCATCCTTAAGTCCTTGTTATTTCCTCCTTCTGGGAAATCCGGGTCAACAGACCAGCTTCATAATCAATTTGCCGACATTGGTTTGTCACCGAGAAATATTGTGAAGAATAACTCCTTTGACTCAGCTCCTAAAGCGCCGGTTTAAGAAATATGGGTCTGAAAATACTTATCTGATATTCAGCCGGTTTGAAGATGTAAAACTTGCCGGTTTAATATTACCAAAATGGCCGGTTTATAAATATTGATAGCACCAGGTCATAATTGTTGTCAACACCGGGTCATGTAATTGATCTTCCTGATTGGCTCAAAACTGATAAAATGAAGATATTCCTCCTTTATATGCATAATACCTGTAGCCCCCAAGTCTTAAGAGGAGAACATAGTGATAACTTAAGACTTGCTCCAATAAGTGTTTCAACCATGAAAAAATCCGGTTTGTTCATCTCAATCATATAAACTGAATACTCCATATATGTAGCCCCCAAGTGTCGGGTTGTCATGCTTGCAGCAACCTGGAACTTGCAGTTGCTTATAAAAACTTCAATCAGTGTAGCCCCCAAGGGCCGGGTTGTCATGCTTGCAGCAACCTGGAACTTGCAATTGCTTATAAAAACTTCAATCAGTGTAGCCCCCAAGGGCCGGGTCATTATGCAATAATGAGCAGGGACTTTGTAAGTATAATCTTGTAAACTTTGAACAGCAACGTGTAGCCCCCAAGGGCCGGCTTAGTAAGATAATACTGAACCGGGACTTGATATATATACTTTAATGAAAATAACATATTATAATGTAGCTTCCATCGTAGGGCTTGAACCCACGTCCACAAGGTTAAGAGCTTTGTGCTTTACCAACTGAGCAATGGATTCTTCAATATTATGGACGAAAACTTGTGTACCTTGAATTGTTGACAGGAGCAATTGGTAGCCCCCAAGGGTCGGCTCATTATAATATGAATCGGGTCTTCAATAAGACTAGTAAAAATGACTTTGCATTAGCCCCCAAGTGTCATGGTGCATGCTTGCAGCGACATGAGACTTGCATGTGATCTTAATTTGAATAATGTAGCCCCCAAGTGCCGGGTTGTAAGCCTGCAGCGACTCGGGACTATTCCTTCCATTGTAGAATAAATCATATCCTTTGATAAAAGAGTAGACATTGCGCTATAGCGACTTTGAAAACCTTAATAATAAAAATCCAGCTATGTTGGCTATTCAAGATAATATAATCTGGTATGAAAACCTTATTCATTCAACATCATAATGAAATTTCAGCCAAGTTTGGCTATTTGAATAATATAACCCAATGATTTATAAGCGCATGATTCCAATGGCGCAATCCAAATATATACTGGCGACTTATTGTCCAAAGCCAGGCCGGTTTAATAAACACCGGATCATACTACCGGTTTAATAAACACCGGTGATCATGCTTTATTCAACCTGTTTCTGCATACAACAAGTTTAAAGTATCCTGGCGGTTTACCGCCGGACGGGTCATAATGCCCAACATATAACCTGGGTTTATAACCAAGGCTGCATTCAGAATAATCAAATATGAAATATATCATACCTGTGACATTGAATCACATCGTTGGTTTTACCAACTATTTTTAGTAAGGGTGATAACCCAAATCTTGAGTACTGATAACTCCTTCCATATTGTGCCGGTTTATAATAAAACCGTGCCAGGTTGTGATAAACACCGTGTTACTCCATAAGAGGATGTTAACAACAAGGATCAAACCGGGAAAATAGTCTCCGGATTGACGTGAACTGTGTTCCGTCAATTGATTGGTTAAAAAACTTTGTCGGTTTAAAAAACACAATGAAAAGCAAAAAACCCCTTCAAAGAAAAGTGTGAAGCAAAAGCAACGACAAAAACATTTGCCAAAAAAGGTTTATTTAAGCTGATCAAATGGCGTTACCATGGCCAAACACGACCAAGCTCCCGTTAGGTGTAACTATGGTTCTAGTCAGCCAGGTCCCCAAGTGATTCTGTGGCATTTATGCCGACCAAATGGCGTGGTCATGGTTCGGGTTCGACTAAGCCCCCAAGTGATTCTGTGGCCTTAGGCCGACCAAGAGGCATGACTGGTTCAGACATGACCAAGTCCCCAAGTGATCTGGTGGCTCTCGCCTATCAAGAGGCATGGTATTGGTTCGGACATGACCAATCCTCCAAGTGATATAACACGATGCTTTTAGCAAAGCGAACTCAAGGGGTAAACCGGAGGCCGCTTTAGAGCAACTCCGTGTAACCTCACATGATGTAAAAGACCAGAGACCCCGCTTTATGAAGCAGAAGCCCCCATGTGATCAATAATATGTCAGGCCAGTAAGGCGGAATATCCATGTTTGAACCGCGCATCGTGGCAGCAGGTCCTCTTTGGCAATTTTTAACTTTTTGCCAGAGATAAATTCTTTTTGAACCGGGATCTTGAACCGGATATGGAGACCTTCAAAGCTTTGTGGGAGAACAGATTTCCATTGAACCGGACTGTAAACTGGATATTTGAGAGCTTCAATCAGACTGACTTCCCTTGAGCCGGATTTTAAACCGGAATCCTTTCTGATGACCCGGATCTTCTTCATTGAGCCGGGATTTTGTAACTGTCATATACTTTCTAACCCGGAAATTTTCTGACGGCCTTTAAACTTTCATCAATATAACAGTAGCCTCCGGGACCGGGTTATCCTTCCCTCCATCGTCCTGGGGTTCTTAAATTTGCTGAAACTGGCAATATTCGTTGAGTCATGTCATCATAGCCCCCGAGTCTCAAAGGTGTCTCGAGGAGTTGGCTTGAGACTCTCCATATTTGACCGTGATATAAACCGGCATAACTTGTATATCATTGGCGTTGATAGCATGATGTGAATCCATAGAAGGTTGAGGTGACTGCGGCGGGTTGTAAATGATCCCATATGAGCTGTGTCAGCAACTCGGCCAATGGTTTCTTCCAACTGGCGATTTGAAGTTAATCAAAACTGTAGTGGTGGCGACTTGTGTGCCCGCCCATTGAACCATCCAGTGCAAATGGGGGTTTGATGATAATTTGTCTCCAATTTGAAAGAAAATCGGGCTACCCAAGCTGTGACTTGCTCATACCCAATAAACAGCTCATGCAGACAGATGCGGCCCGGTATGTTGATGTAGACCAGACCGTGAGAGACGGACGACAAAAGCGACCGCAACATCAGAGGCAGCTCGGATAGATGAATCGGTCGTGGCATTGTAAACCGGTGCGGACGGGGAAGATCGGCACCGGTGTCGTAAACCGGCACAGACGGGCAAGTTAATCGCAGGCGTGGTCCCGACAAACTGATGTAAACCCACGGTATAGACCACGTTTACAATGAATAATTATCCAGTATATCAAAAAATATAGCCCAAAGTAATTGTTCTTTTGACAAAAGACAATACATTTCATAAATGGACTTAGATAGATGTCACCTGATACATTAGGTCGGAATTTATCCGCCGCTGTGAAAAATCAACCACGGATAAGTCACCCGTAGGAGCAACCGGATGAACTGGCCGCGGCGTTGTAAGCCGGTGCGAATGAGCGAGTTGGAAATGGCGTGGTAAGCCGGTGCGGACGGACGAGTTGGCCCCGACGCTGATGAAGCGGGGGACGGCGACTTACCCATGTAACCATCCAGCAGCATGGCACGGACCAACCCTAGTGCAATAATCTTAGCACGCCCTTTTGCGACACCTTTGTAACAAATAATGGTCCTGCCCAAAAATAGCAAAGACCAGAGTAATTGTTCTTGGAGAAACATTATTTATGCAAATAAAATATGTAAGAAGGATAGCACCTCGTAATATTATGCAGTGCCTGGTGCGGACCCTTTGTTAATTGTTCTTCGCCTACGGAACGGCCTCCATCGCCAGCGACTTTGGCAGGCTGCGGCTATGCAGCAGAGGCGGCAGCGAGGCCCGCATGTAGAGACAACGGGTTTCCATCGCGATTTGGGAACGCACAGGCAGGAGCAGACACCCGTCTCCTCCGGGTCATCTTCTGGGTTCTGGCCCCGGCGGCCACTCGGCAACGGCGATTGAAGCCACGTAGAGGCGAACGACCGGCGGAGCAACAGCGGTTCAAAGACGGAATCCACTTCCGAATCGTGGGCTGTTTCCCACTTTTTCTTTAGTCCAAAATCAAACTTGAGCCTTCACGTGGACATCACTTAAGTGCTCAATGGATCGGGTTGACCTTTCAATGGTTTCCCTTCACATGTAGAACAGCGGCCACAGCAAAGGGATATTTTTTCGTGAGCTTGGTCCTTTAGTTGCTTGTACCGACAGTAGTAAGATGGTGTCTCAGCAGATCACGTGGTGTGGAGCAGCAGCTTGGCTTAGAACGGCTGCACGGGCGGCCGATGACATCAGCCCGTGGCCGATTGGTTTGAGATGGACTCGGCTTTGACTAGTACTTCCTTCTGGTCCGATGGTTCAACCTGTCTTCCCGTAAAAAGTAACAGCGACAAAAACACTTTCGATTTTGCTTGCCCTTGCTGCTGTGGAATTTCCTTGGGAATTGTAGCGACGTAGTGGAAATTTCTTTGGACTCGGACTCGGTGGATCTCCATGGTACGTGCGGCGGTCACATAGCACGTAACCCAAAAATCTCTTAATCACAATCTCGTACTTGTCGCTCCAAAGTTTTACCATAATTCTGATTTGCCGACAATAAATTTGCCGGCTTTGTCCATGGTCGTCCTGCGGCAGACGCGATCGTTCCATGCCGACTCCTTTTCATCTAATCAATCGTGAGCTTCTCAATCCCTGAGAGATATCCCTTCAAAAACTCAACACCACCGTGCGCAGGCCTCACGGTGGGCGCCAACTGTCATGGAATTGTCACGGCAGATGTCCTTAGTGTCAGGACTTAGTCGCAAGGCCAACGCATCTATGTGGTAGCTTGAGAGGGGTTGAGCGGGACGAGAGACACGATGTTTTACCCAGGTTCGGCCCCTCACGGTGGAGGTAAAAGCCTACATCCTACTTCGTTGATATTGATGATGATGATCATGGTTACAAGAGTGCTCTATCTTGAGAGCTATTGTCTAAACCTAACTTGTCCAACTTGAGGAACTTCTGAATCTTGTCCCCTTGTGGGGAGCCCCGCCCCTCCTTATATATGTTGAAGGGGCGGTTTACATGTGAAGTCCTATTAGGATTAGGACTAGTCTATCTCTAATACAAACCGGATACAAGTACAGGTCTTATCTCCTTGTAAGATAATGTTCCTCATGCCTTTCCTCTTAAACCGGCCCACCGTTAAACGTGAACCGGCCTTCTGGGCTTTGGGCCTTGTCATCCGTCGATCCCGCATGCCGGATCACCAGTGAGTCATAATGACCAGGTGGGTTGCTTGTAAACCGCCAGGTCAGGGCGGGTCGACAGTAACTCGCCAAGTGTCAGCAGGGTCTTCAGATAAACCGTCAAGTCCGGCCGGGTTAACTTTCGGCCGGTTTACACCGCAGGGTATATCCCCGACATGGTCTCTCTCAAGCAACCCTGCAACCAAATAACAAAAAGTCTCTTGTGTCCCCAACACACCCAATACAATGGTAAATTGTATAGGTGCACTAGTTCGGCGAAGAGATGGTGATACAAGTGGTATATGGATAGTAGATAAAGGTATTTGTAGTCTGAAATAATAAAAACAGCAAGGTAGCAAGTGATAAAAGTGAGCGTAAACGGTACTGCAATGATAGTAAACAAGGCCTAGGGTTCATACATTTGCTAGTGTAAGTTCCCTCAACAATACTAACATAATTGGATCACATAACTATCCCTCAACATGCAACAAAGAGTCACTCCAAAGTCACTAATAGCGGAGAACGAATAAAGAGATTATGGTAGGGTACGAAACCACCTCAAAGTTATTCTTTCCAATCAATCCGTTGGGCTATTCCTATAAGTGTCAGAAACAGCCCTAGAGTTCGTACTAGAATAACACCTTAAGACACAAATCAATCAAAACCCTAATGTCACCTAGATACTCCAATGTCACCTCAAGTATCCGTGGGCATAATTATATGATATGCATCACACAATCTCAATTCATCTATTCAACCAACACAAAGGACCTCAAAGAGTGCCCCAAAGATCTACCGGAGAATCACGACGAAAACGTGTGCCAACCCCTATGCATAGGTTCATGAACCCGCAAGTTGGTCACCTTAACATACATCAAGTGGCACGCGGTATCCCATTATCACCACAGATATCCACGGCAAGACATACATCAAGTGTTCTCAAATCTTTAAAGACTCAATCCGATAAGATTACTTCAAAGGGGAAACTCGATCCATTACAAGAGAGAAGAGGGGGAGGAGAAACATAAGATCCAACTATAATAGCAAAGCTCGCGATACATCAAGATCGTGCCAAATCAAGAACACGAGAGAGAGAGAGAGAGATCAAACACATAGCTACGGGTACATACCCTCAGCCCCGAGGGAGAACTACTCCCTCCTCATCATGGAGAGCACCGAGATGATGAAGATGGCCACCGGTGAGGGTTCCCCCCTCCGGCAGGGTGCCAGAACAGGGTCCCGATTGGTTTTTGGTGGCTACGGAGGCTTCTGCAGCAGAACTCCCGATCTATTCTGTGTTTTGGAAGTTTTAGGTCACGTAGGTATATATGGGTGCAGGAGGTACGTCAGGGGAGCCACGAGGGCCCCACGAGACAGGGGGCGCGCCCTAGGGGGGCGCGCCCCCACCCTCGTGAGCACCTCGTTCCTTCCTTGACGTAGGGTCCAAGTCCATCGGGTGTGTTTCCTTCCAAAAATAACTTCTCCAGTTGATTTCGTTCCGTTTCGACTCTGTCTGATATTCCTTTTCTTCAAAACACTGAAATAGGCATAAAACAGCAAATCTGGGCTGGGCCTCCGGTTAATAGGTTAGTCCCAAAAACAATATAAAAGTGGATATTAAAGCCCAATATTGCCCAAAACAGTAGATAATATAGCATGGAGCAATCAAAAATTATAGATACGTTGGAGACGTATCAATAGGTTGCTAGAGTGACAGAAGCTTAAACCCTAGTTTATGAGTTGCTTCGTAAGGGGCTGATTTGGATCCATATGTTTCATGCTATGGTTAGGTTTACCTTACTTCTTTTGTAGTTGCTGATGCTTGCAAGAGGGGTTAATCATAAGTGGGATGCTTGTCCAAGAGAGGGCAGTACCCAAGCACCGGTCCACCCACATATCTAATTATCAAAGTACCGAACGTGAATCATATGAACGTGATGAAAACTAGCTTGACGATACTTCCCATGTGTCCTCGGGAGCGTTTTTATTTATATAAGATTTTTTTCCAGGCTTGTCCTTTGCTAGAAAAAGGATTGGGCCATCTTTCTGCACCTTATTTACTTTTATTACTTGTTACCCGTTACAAATTACCTTATCACAAAACTATCTGTTACCGATAATTTCAGTGCTTGTAGACAATACCTTACTAAAAATTGCTGATCATTTCCTTCTGCTTTTCATTGGGTTCGTCACTCGTACTTATCAAAAGGACTATGATAGATCCCCTATACTTGTGGGTCATCAGTACTCTTTTCTGGCGCCGTTGCCGGGGAGTGAAGCGCGTTTGGTAGGTGGAATTTGGTAAGAAAAATTTATATAGTGTGCTGAAATTTACTGTCACTTGTTACTATGGAACACAATACTTTGAGGGGCTTGTTCGGGGTATCTTCACCCTGACCAGTAGAGCAAAGAGTTGCTCCTCAACCTACTGAACCTACTGTAAATGTTTACTTTTAAATTCCTTCGGGTATGATAGAGAAACTTCTAGCTAATCCTTTCATAGGTGATGGAACATTACATCCCGATTTGCACCTAATCTATGTGGATGAAGTTTGTGGATTATTTAAGCATGCAAGTATGCCCGAGGATGTTATCAAGAAGAAGGTCTTCCCTTTATCTTTGAAGGTAAAGGCATTGACATGGTTTAGGCTATGTGATGATATGGGATCAGGGAACTACAAACTGATTGAAATTGGAATTTCATCAAAAGTTTTATCCTATGCATCTTGTTCATCGTGATCGTAATTATATATATATATAATTTTTGGCCTTGCAAAGGAGAAAGCATTGCTCAAGCTTGGGGGAGGCTTAAGTCAATGTTATATTCATGCCCCAATCATGAGCTCTCAAGAGAAATTATTATTCAAAAAATGTATGCTCGACTTTCTCTCAATAATCGCTCCATGCTCGATACTTCTTGTACTGGTTCTTTTATGATGAAGACTATTGAATTCAAATGGGATTTATTGGAGAGAATTAAACGCAAATCTAAAGATTGGGATCTCGACGAAGGTAAGGAGTCAGGTATAACCCCAAAGTTTGATTGTATTAAATCTTTTATGGATACCGATGCCTTTCATGAATTTAGCACTAAATATGGACTTGAGTCTGAGATAGTAGCTTCTTTCTATGAATCTTTTGCTACTCATGTTGATCTCCCTAAGGATAAGTGGTTTAAATATAAGTCTCTCATTGAAGTAAAAGTAGTTGCACCTATTAAAGTTGAAGAAAATACTATCACTTATAATGTCGATCATGTTGTTCCTACCGCATATATTGAGAAACCACCTTTCCCTGTTAGAATAAAGGATCATGCTAAAGCTTCAACTATGGTTCGTAAAAGTAATACCAGAACACCTACACCCTCTGAGCAAATTAAAGTTGAACCTAGTATTACTATAGTTAAAGATCTCTTGGTCGATAATATTGATGGGCATGTTATTTACTTCTGTGATGAAGCTGCTAGAATTGCTAGACCCGATACTAAAAATAAACATAGACCTGTTGTAGGCATGCCTGTTATTTCTGTTAAAATAGGAGATCATTGCTATCATGGCTTATGTGATATGGGTGCTAGTGCAAGTGCAATACCTCATTCCTTATATAAAGAAATTATGCATGATATTGCACCTGCTGAGATAGAGGAAATTGATGTTACAATTAAGCTTGCCAATAGAGACACTATTTCACTAGTTGAGATTGTTAGAGATGTTGAAGTCTTGTGTCGGAAAGTTAAATATCCTGCTGATTTTCTTGTTCTTGGTTCCCCACAAGATAACTTCTGTCCCATATATTTGGTAGACCCTTCTTGAATACTGTTAATGCTAAGATAGACTGCAAAAAGGATGTTGTTACTATTGGTTTGGGGGATATGTCTCATGAGTTTAATTTTGCTATATTTCGTAGACAACCCATTGATAAAGAATTGCCTAGTAAAGATGAAATTATTGGTCTTGCTTCTATTGTCGTGCCTCCTAATGATCCTTTAGAACAATATTTGCTCGACCATGAAAATGATATGTTTATGAATGAAGGAAGGGAAATAGATGAAGTATTCTTTAAACAAGGACCTAATTTGAAATACAACTTGCCTGTTGAAATTCTAGGGGATCCTCATCCACCCAAGGGTGATCCCGTGTTTGAGCTTAAACCTTTTCCTGGTACTCTTAAACATGCTTATCCTGATGAGAAAGAGATATATCCTATTATTATTAGTGCTAACCTTTCAGAGCATGAAGAAAGGAAATTATTGATGATCTTAAGAGCATTAGTCCCACTCTATGCCAGCACAAAATAAATTTGGAGAAAGAGGCGAAACCGGTTGTTGATCACCAACGATAGTTAAATCCTAAGATGAAAGAAGTGGTAAGCAAAGAAATACTAAAGCTTATGGAGGCAGGTATAATTTATCCCATTGCTGATAGTCAGTGGGTAAGTCATGTCCATTGTGTCCCTAAGAAGGAAGGTATTACTGTTGTTCCTAATGATAAAGATGAATTGATCCCACAAAGAATTGTTACAGGTTATAGAATGGTAATTGATTTCCGCAAATTAAATAAAGCTACTAAAAATGATCATTACCCTTTACCTTTTATTGATCAAATGTTAGAAATATTATCCAAACATACACATTTTTGCTTTCTAGATGGTTATTCTGGTTTCTCTCAAATACCTGTGTCAAAAGAGGATCAAGAAAAGACAACTTTTGCTTGCCCTTTCAATACTTTTGCTTATAGACGTATGCCTTATGGTTTATGTAATGCACTCGCTACCTTTCAAAGATGTATGACTGCTATATTCTCTCACTTTTGTGAAAAGATTGTTGAGGTATTCATGGATGATTTTTCTATATACGGAACTTCTTTTGATGACTGCTTAAGCAACCTTGATCGAGTTTTGCAGAGATGTGAAGAAACTAATCTTGTCTTGAATTGGGAGAAGTTCCACTTTATGGTTAATGAAGGTATTGTCTTGGGGCATAAAATTTCTGAAAGAGGTATTGAAGTTGATAAAGCTAAAGTTGATGCTATTGAAAAGATGCCGTGTCCTAAAGACATTAAAGGTATAAGAAGCTTCCTTGGGCATGCCAGTTTTTATAGGAGGTTCATTAAAGACTTCTCAAAAAATTCCAGGCCTCTGACTAATCTCTTACAAAAAGATGTTCATTTTGTCTTTGATGATGATTGTGTAAAAGCATTTGAAATACTTAAGAAAGCCTTGATTTCTGCACCCATTGTTTAGCCTCCTAATTGGAATTTACCATTTGAAATTATGTGTGATGCTAGTGATTATGCTGTAGGTGCTGTTCTAGGACAAAGAGTTGATAAGAAATTAAATGTTATCCAATATGCTAGTAAAACTCTAGACAGTGCCCAAAGAAATTATGCAACTACTGAAAAAGAATTTTTAGCAGTCGTATTTGCTTGTGATAAGTTCAGACCTTATATTGTTGAGTCTAAAGTAACTGTTCACACTGATCATGCTGCTATTAAATATCGTATGGAAAATAAAGATGCTAAACCTAGACTTATTAGATGGGTTCTCCTACTACAAGAATTTGATTTGTATATTATTCATAGAAAGGGAGCTGAGAACCCCGTTGCAGACAACTTGTCTAGGTTAGAGAATGTTCTTGATGACCCACTACCTATTGATGATAGATTTCCTGATGAACAATTAGCTGTCATAAATGATTCTCGTACTGCTCCATAGTATGCTGATCATGCTAATTACATTGTTGCTAAATTTATACCACCTAGTTTCACATACCAGCAAAAGAAAAAGTTTTTCTATGATTTAAGACATTACTTCTGGGATGACCCACTCCTTTATAAAGAAGGAGTAGAAGGTGTTATTAGACGTTGTGTACCTGAGCATGAATAGGAACAGATCCTACACAAGTGTCACTTCGAGGCTTATGGAGGACACCATGCTGGAGATAGAACTGCACATATGGTACTGCAATCCGGTTTTTATTGGCCTACTCTCTTCAAAGATGCCCGTAAGTTTGTCTTGTCTTGTGATGAATGTCAAAGAATTGGTAATATTAGTAGACGTCAATGAATGCCTATGAATTATTTACTTGTTATTGAACCATTCGATGTTTGGGTCTTTGATTATATGGGACCGTTTCCTTCCTCTAATGGGTATACACATATTTTAGTTGCTGTTGATTACGTTACTAAGTGGGTAGAAGCTATTCCAACTAGTAGTGCTGATCATAACACCTCTATTAACATGCTTTAAAAGTTATTTTTCCAAGGTTTGGAGTCCCTAGATACTTAATGACTGATGGTGGTTCACATTTTATGCATGGTTGTCGGTGTCAAAACCGGCGGATCTCGGGTAGGGGGTCCCGAACTGTGCGTCTAGGCCGGATGGTAACAGGAGGCAGGGAACACTTTGTTTTACCCAGGATCGGGCCCTCTCGATGGAGGTAATACCCTACTCCTGCTTGATTAATATTGATGATATGGGTAGTACAAGAGTAGATCTACCACGAGATCAAGGAGGCTAAACCCTACAAGCTAGGCTATGGTACGATTGTTGTGTATGGAGTTGATTCCCTACGGACTACAACCCTCCGGTTTATATAGACACCGGGTAGGGTTAGGGTTACATAAAGTCGGTTACAATGGTAGGAGATCTTGAATATCCGCATCGCCAAGCTTGCCTTCCACGCCAAGGAAAGTCCCATCCGGACACGGGACGATGTCTTCAATCTTGTATCTTCATAGTCCAGGAGTCCGGCTGAAGGTATAGTCCAGCTACCCGAACACCCCCTAATCCAGGACTCCCTCAGTAGCCCCTGAACCAGGCTTCAATGACGACGAGTCCGGCGCGCAAATTGTCTTCGGCATTGCAAGGCGGGTTCCTCCTCCAAGTCCTCCGTAGAAGATTGTAAACACCAAGAGTAGTGTCCGGCTCTGCAAAATAAGCTTCCACATATCACCATAGAGAGAATAATATTAACACAAATCAAGTCTGCTAACGTATTCTGCAGTGCTCCATCACACTACAGCCAAGTCCTTTACTCGAATTGTTTTTACTTTTCCACCTCAGCATGTTTTGCGAGGCGGTTTCCTTGGCACGTCTTGTCAAAGCAGAGATCGTGTACCCCCCTTACGGGATTTTCATCAATACGGACGTGGGTAACCCTAACCGCGCCATTTATGACGGCGCTTGGGAGGCAAGCGAGTTTTACTAGGCTGGTGGGGACCCACAACCGCATCTGCCCATATAAGGGGATAAGGATCCACCTTTTTACCTACGCCTTCTTCCTCCTTTGCCTATCCATCTGCTGCGCACTTGAGCTCCAGCGCCCAAGCCCGCACTTCCCACCTCAACCTTCTCTAGCAATGTCCAGAGCGGGAGGCAAGTGGATGGTCTCCTCCATCGCGGAGAGCCATGTCAAAAGGCTAAGGAAGGCCGGATACTTGTCCAAAGACATCGCGCACCAGCTTCCCGAGGAGGGGCAGCTTCTCCCCACCCCAAGGCCTCATGAGAGGGTAGTATTCCTTCCCCACTTTCTCCGCGGACTGGGTTTTCCACTCCACCCATTTGTCCGGGGGCTCATGTTTTACTATGGCCTGGATTTGCATGATCTGGCCCCGAACTTCGTCCTCAACATCTCGGCGTTTATCATCGTGTGTGAGGCTTTCCTCTGCATCTGCCCCATTTCGGCCTCTGGCTCAAGACCTTCAACGTCAAGCCCAAGGTGGTGCGCGGCAGCCAGGCGGAGTGCGGAGGCGCCATGGCGGGCAAGATGGCCAACGTCCTATGGCTCGAGGGCTCCTTCGTGGAGACCCTGAAGGGGTGGCAATCGTGGTGGTTTTACATCACCGAGCCGTGCGATCCGAAATGGATCGCAGCCCCCGAGTTCCGATCCGGACCCCCCATGCGGCTTATGTCCTGGAAAGAGACGGGCCTGTCGTGGGGCGATGAAAAAGAGCTGACCGGACTGCAGACATGCATCCAGTCCCTGGTGAGCAAGCCAATCAAGCTCTTCAATGTAGTCCAGGTTATGCTCGTCCGCCGGATCCTCCCGTGTCAACAACGGGACTTTAATCTGTAGGAGTTCAACCCGGTGCAGCACCGAACCCTTAACAGGCTCTTTGACACGACGTATGAAGACGTCTGGAGGGTGCTAACCAAAGGCGCCGAGGCTCCCACATCCGCTTCCGAGGACCATGGATACAGCTCACAGCGTCACGCTAGTGAGCTAAGCGAGTTATTAAACATGCAAAGTAAAGCCACCATGTTAAACTAGGCATTTTTCTACCCCATTTACATATATAATTTATTTGAAACCGAGCTACGGTTATTTAGTTATGAATTAAAGAATTTTAACATGGCATAGGAGTAAATTTAACCAAAAATCATTTTAAGCATTTCAAACATAGATGAAAGTGGCAAATTATTAAACTAAATGAAATTCTAAGCAAGTTTCATATTTAAAGTTTTCACATATGATGCACCGTTTCTGAGATATTAAATGCATGAAGGCTAAGGGGTTTTCTGTAAATCTGCAAATCCCTGGAAATTAGCTAAATTTGCAGAACCAAAAAAACATCCACTGGGCCGAAACTGAACTAGCCCAGCAGTAAGAAAAAAAAGGAGGGGGCGCTTGGGGTGGCCTCACCCATGGGCTTCGGCCCGGGAGTTGAAGGGGAGGCCGCTGGGCCGGAGCAGAGGTGGCCCAAGCGTGGTGTGGCCGCGGTCAACACGGAACGAGCGGGCGAGCGCGAGGTTCAGAGCGGCGGCGCTGTCTGTGTGTGCTCTTCTCCTGCTCGATGCCGGAGCAGGGGAGGCCGGCATGTCAGGACCCCGACTCGATGTCACATCGATCTAGCTGGTAACACCTCATATCACTTTGCGGCTTCACGCACGGTATCCCCCGGGTGTCGTCTTACCTTTTCCCGGGACCGTTTGCGCCTTTTGGCTCACGTATATGATAGTGTCGCTAGCATCCATATGATAAAGAGCCCGGGCTGACATGACTAGTCGTAAACCCAAAGTGGCACGGACTTACAGGGACAGGCATCCATGACCCAGCTTCGAACGTGTCGGTCATCAGCAAGTGGGTCCGGGCTGTAGCACTGGGCTAGCAGGACTCCGGTAAACCGAGCTGTAGCAGGCTAACAGGACTCCGGTACTCAAAGCGTGACATTTCCCCGAAGGGACAGACACAGGAACGAAGAAGGACACATGCCGGCCAGCCTAAGTGTTCCAGAGCAGTAGCAAGCTACCATGGCTCAGCGGTAACACTAGGAGACATTTCCCGGTAAGAGAGGCTACTAAAGATAAACAACTAGATAGTCAGATCCCACACATACCAAGCATTTCAATCATACACTCAATATGCTCGATATGTGCAAATACAACGAAGCATCACAACATGACTCTATGACACAAGTACTTTATTTAAGGCTCAGGGAGCCATACATAACATACACAAAGGTACGGGTCTCACGACCCCACATACAAGTCATACAGTCATACAAGCCAGCAGCGGAAGTAACTTGTCTGAGTACAGACAACTAGTAAAATAAAAGAGGCTTGGAAAGCCTAGCTATACTATGTGGTCCTTCACAAGCTCAGGGTCACCACCTGGGTCTTTAGCCTACTCGTTGATGTCAACGTCTACAAAGAACCCATCAGAAGGGGTTGCAGCGTCTTCTGTAAAAATGTAGATTATAGCAACATGAGTACAAAGGTACTCAGCAAGACTTACATCAGACCCTACATACATGCATAGTATCAAGAAGGGTTGGTGGAGTTATTGCAGCAAGCCAGCTTTGACTCTTGGCTAGGCTATCCTACGATACTCCAACTTGAAATGGTTTTGCGCACACGAGTCCACTACTCACCACTTCAATACACTACCGAGGATCCACCTCCGTCTTCCTACAGAAGAGCCATCCTCGGCACTCACACTTATCTTGAGGCTTTTAGTAGTTTCCATTTACTTGTCTATGAACTGTATAGGCAACCAAGTAGTCCTTTACCGCGGACGCGGCTATTCGAATAGATCATGTTAACCCTGCAGGGGTGTACTTCTTCATACACGCTCTCACCACTTATCGTCGCTTACACGACATGTACTCGGCAACCTTCAAGCGGAAGCCCAACGTGGGTGTCGGCCACGACCTACCTAATCACCTAAGCCTCCAGTCCAGGTTTATCGCCTATTCAGGTTCCATCCGCAGGGAGTCCGGCCGAAGTTTCCCATACGACCCCGAACGATGTGAACAGGGTTCCCGAGATACCTAACGGGTACTCGGTACACCGTGCCACGTACCTACCGCATCACAGCCCACCCCTACGGTCAGCGCTGTCCACGGCCTCCAGTAGGCTACAAACACCAGAAACTACTTGCAACTCCTGGACGGAGAGCTAGGGTGAATAAGAAGCCGAGAGGGTCCATTGGTTTCGGGCCCAATGCATGGTAGTAGCTGATTCTTAAATCACACATACAGATCTCAGTGCTTAAGGTCGGCTTCAATGAAACAACCCACCATGTACTCCTACATGGCCTCTCATCGATACCTTTATCAAATCGTGTTCACCACACCACTCTCATTACCGACATAATCATTTCACTCTAGCCCATCACCCAGATGAACCAGACCTGACACGACTCTAAGCATAGCAGGCATAGCAAGGTAGGAACAACACATACATATGGCTCAATCAACTCCTACACATGCTAGTGGGTTTCATCTAGTTACTGTGGCAATGACAGGTCATGCAGAGGAAATGGGTTCAACTACCGTAGCACACAACAGTTTGAATCGCGTTGTCTTAATGCAGTAAAAGAGAGCAGGAGCGAGAACATGGGATTGTATCGATATGATCAAATGGTTGGTTGCTTGCCTGATGGTTCGATGCACTGATACGGTTCTTCGTTAGGGTAATCACGGTACTCCTCGGAGGCAGAACCTGTCGCAAAGGACATCGGTACACAACATCACCAAACAATGTGCAACAATATGATGCATGCATGAAACATGGCAATATGAGTGTGTTGGGCTAATGCAACTAAAACCAGAAGGATTTGAGCAAATTTGAATCAAGGATTCAAATTTCAAATTCAAATATGGCCTTTTAAAGTGCTTTTCCTTGTTCTGCTTGAAACATCAATTTACCTTGTTTGATCATGCATGAAAATAGTACAAATGGATAGATTGGATTTTTCTGATCATTTTTCATATATAATTTGTCCAATTTGGAGTTACAGAATAAAAGTTATGAATTTTTGAAGTTTAAATAATATTCTGGAATTTCTTGATTTAAATTAAATCCAGAAATTATAATTATTGCGCCAGCATGACGTCAGCATGACGTCAGTGGTCAACTGCGGCTGGCTGAAGTCAAACCTGACGTGTGGGGGCCACACGTCAGTGACAGGGGGGGTTTAACAGGTTTAAATTAATCCTAATTAGGGATTAGTGGCGCTGGGGCCCACTGTCAGTGTCAGGGGGGTTGACTAACGGTAATTAGGACTAACTAACCACCTGTCCGACAGGGCCCACGCGTCAGTGACCCTGGGGGGGTCAAACCTCAGGTCGGACAGGTCAAACCCGCCGGCGGTTAGTCGTCGGCGAGGTCCGCGGCGTGCAGGGGCCTCGGGTTTCCTCTGTGGTGCTCCAAACGGCGTGCGGCTAGGTGCGTTGGATAGCTAGCTCGACGGCGCGTCGGACGGTGGTCGTGGCTGGCCCTGGGGTGGCCGGAGTCGACGGCGGCGAGCTCGGCTGCGGCTGCCGGAGTTCGGGTGCGGTCGGAATCGACGTTGCAGGGGGCTTGGGGAGGCGTTAGTGCGCGCTGCGTGCTCCTGGTGAGGTGGGGAGCACGATAGTGCGCTCGGTTGGGTGCTACGGTGACCGTGGCCACGACGGCGACATCGCCGGCGGCGTGGAGCTCTCGGCCGAGGTGGGGCTAGGGCCTAGAGGTCGAAAGAGACCAGGGGAGAAGGGGGAAACGATCCGGGGGCTCACCGCGGAGCTGCAGGGATGGTTAGCGGGCTCGGGGACGCGCTGGTGACGGCGAATTCGACGGCGACGACGGTCGGAGCCCGAAGAGGGGAACGGCGACGTGGCGGCGATGCAGGGCTTCCGGGGAGCTGTGGAGTGGTGGGGAGGAAGAGGGGGTCGTGGCGGAGCTTCTGAGCTAGTCGGGGGAGCGAGGGGTGGCCGGAGACGGCTGCTGTGGCGAACGGCGGCGACGGTGGTGTTCGGCCGTGTGAGAGAGAGAGCGAGGGAGAGGAGGGGAGAGCCGGGGGAGAGTGAGAGAGAGCAGGGGGAGAGGCGTGGCGTCGTCCAGGGCATCGAGGCGAGGAGAGGGAGGGCAGGCAGGCAGGGAGAGAGGTGGCGTGGCGCGGTGGCGCGCGCGCGCCGGCCACACTCCCCTCCCTCTGTCGGGACGAAGACGACAGAGGAGGGAGGTGGGCTGGGCCGGTTGCTGGCTGGGCCAGCCAGCTGGCTGGGCCGCACAGTGGAGGAGCCCAGGTAAGTTTCTCCTGTTATATATTTTTCTGTTTTCTAATTTCTGACATTTGTTTTGATTTAAAAAATATATTAAATCATTTATTTAACTTATGCCAATTTTTGCAGGAGCTATATATATTAATCCAGAGCTCTTTTATAAATGGCATAATATTTGGACATATATTAATATATATAATTAATATATTTCCAATGCAAATATTTATGCATTAATTCCAAATGCCCAAAATAAATGTCCATGAGCCACTAAAATTATTGGTTTGATTTTTATCTCTGTCCAATATTTTCAGAGAGCAACATGAGCATTTTCTTGGATCCTTTTGGAGAAATTTTTTATTTGGGTCATTTTCAAAATGATTCTGAGGGTTTCACAGATCCCCATTTCAAGTTTCTGATGAAAGAGTAAACATGATGCAACACTCTAATGCATGACTAGCTAGGGTGTGACAACTCACCCCCACTCAAAAGAATCTCGTCCCGAGATTTGGGTTCCTCCGGGAAGAAGGCGGGATACTCGAGTCGAAGACGATCCTCCCTTTCCCAGGTTGCTTCATCCTCAGAATGGTGCGACCATTGAACTTTGAGAAACTTGATGTTATGACGTCGGGTGGTACGCTCGGCCTGATCGAGGATACGAATGGGGTACTCTCGATAGGTAAGATTATCTTGGAGATCAAGCGTTTCGTGGTCCACTTCACGGATAGGATCCGAGAAGCAACGCCTGAGTTGAGAAACGTGGAAGACATCGTGGACCCTGGAGAGGTGCGGAGGTAGTTCCAATTGGTAGGCAACTTCTCCTCGTTTGGCGAGAATGCGAAAAGGTCCAATGTAACGAGGAGCCAATTTGCCTTTGATACCGAAACGATGGGTTCCCTTCAGAGGGGTGACCCGAAGATAAGCCTTCTCGTCAACCTCGAAAGTCATAGCCTTATGTTTTCGGTCATATTGACTCTTTTGACGAGATTGGGCTGTTTTCAACTTTTCACGAATGATACGAACTTGTTCTTCTGCTTCCTGAATCATATCCGGGCCAAAGAATTGTCTTTCCCCGGTCTCTGACCAGTTAAGGGGTGTTCGACATCGTCGTCCATAGAGAACTTCAAAAGGGGCTTTACCCAAGCTAGATTGATAGCTGTTGTTGTAGGCGAATTCGGCAAATGGAAGGCACTTCTCCCAGTCCATTCCGAAAGAGATAACAGAGGCTCGAAGCATGTCTTCTAGAATTTGGTTGACGCGTTCCACTTGACCACTCGACTGAGGGTGGAAAGCGGTGCTAAAGGAGAGACGGGTTCCCATAGCATTTTGGAAACTTTCCCAAAATCGAGAGGTGAAAAGACTTCCTCGATCCGAGTTAATTTCCAAAGGAACACCATGGAGAGACACTATTCGGGAGATGTACAAATCTGCCAGCTGACTAGCGGTTATACTCTCACGAACAGGTAAGAAATGGGCTACTTTGGAAAGACGATCGACCACGACAAAAATAGCATTATTCCCTCTCTTGGTCCTGGGAAAACCGGTAATGAAATCCATACTAATTTTATCCCATTTCCATTCAGGAATAGCTAAGGGTTGAAGAGTGCCAGCAGGCCGTTGATGCTCTGCTTTTACACGACGACAGACGTCGCAATTTGCAATATACTGAGCAATTTCTCTCTTCATCCTAGTCCACCAAAACCTCTGGCGTAGGTCCTGATACATTTTAGTACTACCGGGATGAATAGTGAGAGGAGATTCATGAGCTTCCTTAAGGATTAATCGCCTTAGGTTGCGCACTTTGGGAACTACTAGTCGATTCCCAAAGTATACGACTCCTTGATCATTAATGGAGAAACAATCCGCAATTCCTTTCTGAATGTTCCTCTTGATGCGGGAGATTCCCGGATCTACCTTCTGTGCTTTGATAATTTGATCCGTAAGGGTAGGTTTTGCCACCAAGGTGGAAAGAAAACCTTGAGGTACAATGTGAAGGTTAAGTTTCCGAAATTCCTCATGGAGAAACGGTTGACTTTGTTGTAACATCAGGTTGTTACAATAAGATTTACGACTTAGCGCATCAGCCATGACGTTGGCTTTCCCTGGGGTGTAGGTTATTCCTAAGTCGAAGTCTGTGATCAATTCAACCCAACGTCTCTGCCTGAGATTCAAATCCGGTTGGGTGAAAATGTACTTCAGACTTTGGTGATCAGTGAATATTTCGCAACGATTACCGAGGAGGTAATGTCGCCAGGTCTTAAGTGCATAGACTACGGCTGCAAGCTCTAGATCATGAGTAGGATAATTCTCCTCATGTGGGTGCAATTGCCGTGAAGCATAAGCAATTACGTGTCGATCTTGCATGAGAATGCAACCTAGTCCTTGTCGCGAGGCGTCGCAGTAGATAACAAAGTCCTTGGAGAAGTCTGGCGGTACCAGCACGGGAGCAGAGGTCAGGCGTCTTTTCAGTTCCTGAAAGCTGTGCTCCCATTGTGGAGTCCATTCGAACTTTTTATCTTTCTTGAGGAGTTCGGTTAGAGGTTTAGCAACTTTGGAGAAGTTCTCGACAAAGCGACGGCAATAGCTCGCTAAGCCCAGAAAACTCCGAACTTGCTTGACCGATTCAGGTGGAGTCCAATTAAGGACGGCTTGAACTCGCTCAGGGTTAACAGCAATACCTTTACCAGATATTACATGACCCAGATAGGTCACTTCTGACAACCAGAATTCACATTTCGAAAATTTGGCATAAAGGCGATGCTCTCGAAGTTTCTTCAACACTAGCCTTAGATGTTCGGCATGTTCTTCCTCGTTCTTGGAGTAGATGAGTATATCATCGAGGTAAACCACGACGAATTTATCCAAATACTCCATGAAAATTGAGTTCATTAACCGAGAAAAGGTGGCTGGAGCGTTGGTTAAACCGAAGGACATGACGGTGTACTCGTATTGGCCATAACGAGTAACAAAGGCCGTTTTAGGAATGTCCACGTTTCTGATTTTTATTTGATGGTAGCCCAACCTCAAATCCATCTTGGAGAAGACTGAGGATCCAGCGAGCTGATCATACAGGTCGTTGATCCTGGGAAGCGGATATTTGTTCTTGATTGTGACCAAATTGACAGGTCGGTAATCTACAACCATCCGGTCCGTACCATCCTTCTTCTTGACGAATAGGACGGGACAAGCCCACGGAGATGAGCTAGGTCGGATGAAACCCTTTTTCAAGGATTCATCAAGTTACTTCTTAAGCTCGGCTAGTTCTAGTGGTGCCATCTTATAAGGTCTTCTAGCAATCGGAACGGTTCCGGGGATGAGGTCGATTACGAACTCAACATCCCTGTCAGGTGGAACACCTGACAATTCCTCTGGAAAGACATCCGGGAAGTCACAGACTACCGGCACGTCCTCAAGGTCTGGCAAAGGGCTGGCGTTAAGAGAATATAATTGTCGCTTGGCTATTCGGGTCAAGACATTGACTATCTTCCCCGATGGATGGGTGAGTTGAACAGTCCTAGAGAAGCAATCAATTTTGGCTTGATGAGCTGACATCCAGTCCATACCCAAAATGATATTAATATCTGAAGATTTAAGGGCTATCAAAGATGCGAGAAAAACAAGTCTGTCGACTTGGATTTCATTTCCATGGCTTACTCTAGAAGTTTGCCATTTGGATCCCGGAGTTTGAATTACCATAGAGGTTGGCATATCACCGAATGCGACGTTATGCAAGCGAGCATAGTTTTCAGATATAAAAGAATGAGAGGCTCCTGTATCGAAAAGAACAGATGCCGGGTGGCAATTAACAAGAAGCGTACCGAGAACGACGTTGGGATCCTCTTGAGCTTCTTCGGCAGAGATACAGTTGACATGGCCACGTGAAGCGGCGACCGGCTTAGCGTGGAATATTTTTCCTGTCGGCTTGCCACGGCCAACAGCTTTAGCAGATTGGTTGGGGTTGGTCTGGGGACACTCACGCATATAGTGGCCAGATTCCCCACACTTGAAACAAGTCACGGAACTGGTACGTGGAGGAGCATTATTGGTTGGACCCCCATAGGGCTTGGCCGGTGCAGACTGTTGAACAGGGCGAGGCGCCTGGAAAGATGGCCTCGGTGTGAACCTGGGTGGCAGGGCGGTGTTGGGTACCCACACGCGGCGCTTCTGAGGACCAGCACCGGACGAGGAACCCATGTCACGGCCATGCTTGCGTGTTGCGTCATAGTCAGTCTGACCAGTTTCAGCACTGATGGCTTTGTTGACAAGTTTCTGGAAGGATGTGCACTCATGCAGACGGAGGTCGCGGCGAAGCTCAGGACTAAGGCCCTTACGGAACCTTGCTTGCTTCTTGGCATCGGTAGACACTTCCTCAGTTGCATATCGTGCGAGATTACCAAACTCCCTGCTGTAAACATCCACAGAAAGTCGGCCTTGGGTGAAACTGCAAAATTCTTCACGTTTACGGTCCATGAGACCCTCCGGAATATGATGCTCACGGAAAGCCTCGCTGAACTCAGCCCAAGTAGTGACATGGCCCGCTGGGCGCATAGCTCCATAATTCTCCCACCATAGACTGGCGGGGCCTTCAAGATGATATGCAGCAAAGGTGACCTTGTCAGCCTCAGCTACTAGCGCGGAACGCAGCTTGTGAGAGATACTGCGAAGCCAGTCATCAGCGTCGAGAGGCTCGACGGAGTGGTGGAACGTGGGTGGATGTAATTTGATAAAATCACTGAGTGACACCACGTTAGTCCTCTGATGGTGTGCCGTGTTCTGTTCAATACGCTCCAACAAACGGTTGGTCTCCCGCTTGTTTCTCTCAGCTTCCATCATAACCTCGGCTAGGGAAGGGGGATGAGGCAGATTTGCATCCCTGACTTCACTGCCTTCGGCCTGCTCTTGAGGAGCAGGGTTAGTGCGCGTGTTGACCATCCTAGGTAAACAAGACAATGATTTAGTCAGGATGATAAAATTCCAACATAGGATACAAAATGTAAGGAATAACTCGGAATGCAAGATGATCATCCGTATGACATGGTAGATACAGAAACTGCTTCTTTTATTCCATCGTCATACACACCATACAGGGTTTAGTACAAGACCAAACAAAGTACTATTACGGTGAAAAGAGGATTACATCTCATCGGAGGCATTCCAAGCTCCTATACATTATTTTTCTACTCCTCCGGAAAGAGTACAAACTAGGTCATATCCCACGAGTCACGCGGGACGATAGAAGACACAGCTAGTGCGAACTAGTGATACTACCACTAACTCAGACCGATCCGTAGTAGTCCTCGTAGAAGTCGCCTCCATAGCCTGGAAGTTCAACATGATCATCCGGAAACAGACGGTCTCGCGGAGCTTGTGGACCATAGGGGCTAGGATGAGGCCTTGGACCAACAAACAGTGGCCTACGGGGACCGCGAGGTGGGGTGATGCCTCCTACATCACGCCAAACCATCACGTCCGGCAGAGCAGATCTCACAGGATAGAGATCGCGCATATCTGAATATCCAGCTTGCACCGCCGGTGCGAACCGAGTCAAAGTAGCCCAGTGGTCAGCACGGGTATTGAAGAGCTCTAACCTTAAGGCCCGATTTTCACGGTCCTTATCCTCGAGCATCTCAGCAGTGGTGCGAGTCCGTGAATCCTCCTGAGTGGGGTCAGCATAGATAGCCTGGAGATACCCTTGTGCTCCCGGAAGTGATCCTGGCATATACCGGAAGTCAGAGTCCCGAAATAAACCAGATCTGACTCGCATAATGGTCATCATAGAGTAGGCGGCGTCCTGCACAGCCATCTCAATAGTAACCCCGAGTCCATAGGAGCAGTGAAGAGGCTCGGTGGATCCAGGATAAGATGGAAATATCCTGACAGTGCAGAGATACTGGCTTTGATTGAAGTCCCGGAATTGCTCTTCGACCGTGTACTCAGGATACCAGCGGTATCCAGCCTCAGTCATTACCCTGACCAACTTAGCAGTATGGCCGGGTACATCTAGGCATCGAGTCAGGCGAACCACTTGATTGAGGTCGCGAGTGGCCATCTGAAAGCATAATCATAATGCAAAGGCATTAGAATTTCTAGCAAAATTTTGGCAGGATAACAGCTGTAGATGCTCAAAAAGGATTTTGAGACATTTGACAAAGGATTTCGTACATACTCAACATCATCATATCAAAGTTCTGAAACCATTCTGGCAACATAATGTGGTAGTAGAACTGAACTAGGCTTGTAACCATCAAACTTATAAGGTACTACTGATTAGTAACACGTGATCCTGATAGAGAGAATAGATCCTAATTCCTTATCCCCCGGTGGAAGAATGGACTGACTCAGATCAGAATGTCACAAGATAGAGGAGTAAAAAGAGCCTTACGTTCCAACCCACAAACAATTCCCCTACATATAACTAAAGAATTTCTAGACTCAACATCGACCAGTTTGGCTTGAAGAACCTACAGGCAGTCCGGCTCTGATGCCAACGCTGTCAGGACCCCGACTTGATGTCACATCGATCTAGCTGGTAACACCTCATATCACTTTGCGGCCTCACGCACGGTATCCCCCGGGTGTCGTCTTACCTTTTCCCGGGACCGTTTGCGCCTTTTGGCTCACGTATATGATAGTGTCGCTAGCATCCATATGATAAAGAGCCCGGGCTGACATGACTAGTCGTAAACCCAAAGTGGCACGGACTTACAGGGACAGGCATCCATGACCCAGCTTCGAACGTGTCGGTCATCAGCAAGTGGGTCCGGGCTGTAGCACTGGGCTAGCAGGACTCCGGTAAACCGGGCTGTAGCGGGCTAACAGGACTCCGGTACTCAAAGCGTGACATTTCCCCGAAGGGACAGACACAGGAACGAAGAAGGACACATGCCGGCCAGCCTAAGTGTTCCAGAGCAGTAGCAAGCTACCATGGCTCAGCGGTAACACTAGGAGACATTTCCCGGTAAGAGAGGCTACTAAAGATAAACAACTAGATAGTCAGATCCCACACATACCAAGCATTTCAATCATACACTCAATATGCTCGATATGTGCAAATACAACGAAGCATCACAACATGACTCTATGACACAAGTACTTTATTTAAGGCTCAGGGAGCCATACATAACATACACAAAGGTACGGGTCTCACGACCCCACATACAAGTCATACAGTCATACAAGCCAGCAGCGGAAGTAACTTGTCTGAGTACAGACAACTAGTAAAATAAAAGAGGCTTGGAAAGCCTAGCTATACTATGTGGTCCTTCACAAGCTCAGGGTCACCACCTGGGTCTTTAGCCTACTCGTTGATGTCAACGTCTACAAAGAACCCATCAGAAGGGGTTGCAGCGTCTTCTGTAAAAATGTAGATTATAGCAACATGAGTACAAAGGTACTCAGCAAGACTTGCATCAGACCCTACATACATGCATAGTATCAAGAAGGGTTGGTGGAGTTATTGCAGCAAGCCAGCTTTGACTCTTGGCTAGGCTATCCTACGATACTCCAACTTGAAATGGTTTTGCGCACACGAGTCCACTACTCACCACTTCAATACACTACCGAGGATCCACCTCCGTCTTCCTATAGAAGAGCCATCCTCGGCACTCACACTTATCTTGAGGCTTTTAGTAGTTTCCATTTACTTGTCTATGAACTGTATAGGCAACCAAGTAGTCCTTTACCGCGGACGCGGCTATTCGAATAGATCATGTTAACCCTGCAGGGGTGTACTTCTTCATACACGCTCTCACCACTTACCGTCGCTTACACGACATGTACTCGGCAACCTTCAAGCGGAAGCCCAACGTGGGTGTCGGCCACGACCTACCTAATCACCTAAGCCTCCAGTCCAGGTTTATCGCCTATTCAGGTTCCATCCGCAGGGAGTCCGGCCGGAGTTTCCCATACGGCCCCGAACGATGTGAACAGGGTTCCCGAGATACCTAACGGGTACTCGGTACACTGTGCCACGTACCTACCGCATCACAGCCCACCCCTACGGTCAGCGCTGTCCACGGCCTCCAGTAGGCTACAAACACCAGAAACTACTTGCAACTCCTGGACGGAGAGCTAGGGTGAATAAGAAGCCGAGAGGGTCCATTGGTTTCGGGCCCAATGCATGGTAGTAGCTGATTCTTAAATCACACATACAGATCTCAGTGCTTAAGGTCGGCTTCAATGAAACAACCCACCATGTACTCCTACATGGCCTCTCATCGATACCTTTACCAAATCGTGTTCACCACACCACTCTCATTACCGACATAATCATTTCACTCTAGCCCATCACCCAGATGAACCAGACCTGACACGACTCTAAGCATAGCAGGCATAGCAAGGTAGGAACAACACATACATATGGCTCAATCAACTCCTACACATGCTAGTGGGTTTCATCTAGTTACTGTGGCAATGACAGGTCATGCAGAGGAAATGGGTTCAACTACTGTAGCACACAGCAGTTTGAATCGCGTTGTCTTAATGCAGTAAAAGAGAGCAGGAGCGAGAACATGGGATTGTATCGATATGATCAAATGGTTGGTTGCTTGCCTGATGGTTCGATGCACTGATACGGTTCTTCGTTAGGGTAATCACGGTACTCCTCGGAGGGAGAACCTGTCGCAAAGGACATCGGTACACAACATCACCAAACAATGTGCAACAATATGATGCATGCATGAAACATGGCAATATGAGTGTGTTGGGCTAATGCAACTAAAACCAGAAGGATTTGAGCAAATTTGAATCAAGGATTCAAATTTCAAATTCAAATATGGCCTTTTAAAGTGCTTTTCCTTGTTCTGCTTGAAACATCAATTTAACTTGTTTGATCATGCATGAAAATAGTACAGATGGATAGATTGGATTTTTCTGATCATTTTTCATATATAATTTGTCCAATTTGGAGTTACAGAATAAAAGTTATGAATTTTTGAAGTTTAAATAATATTCTGGAATTTCCTGATTTAAATTAAATCCAGAAATTATAATTATTGCGCCAGCATGACGTCAGCATGACGTCAGTGGTCAACTGCGGCTGGCTGAAGTCAAACCTGAGGTGTGGGGGCCACACGTCAGTGACAGGGGGGGTTTAACAGGTTTAAATTAATCCTAATTAGGGATTAGTGGCGCTGGGGCCCACTGTCAGTGTCAGGGGGGGTTGACTAACGGTAATTAGGACTAACTAACCACCTGTCCGACAGGGCCCACGCGTCAGTGACCCTGGGGGGGTCAAACCTCAGGTCGGACAGGTCAAACCCGCCGGCGGTTAGTCGCCGGCGAGGTCCACGGCGTGCAGGGGCCTCGGGTTTCCTCTGTGGTGCTCCAAACGGCATGCGGCTAGGTGCGTTGGATAGCTAGCTCGACGGCGCGTCGGACGGTGGTCGTGGCTGGCCCTGGGGTGGCCGGAGTCGACGGCGGCGAGCTCGGCTGCGGCTGCCGGAGTTCGGGTGCGGTCGGAATCGACGTTGCAGGGGGCTTGGGGAGGCGTTAGTGCGCGCTGCGTGCTCCTGGTGAGGTGGGGAGCACGATAGTGCGCTCGGTTGGGTGCTATGGTGACCGTGGCCACGACGGCAACATCGCCGGCGGCGTGGAGCTCTCGGCCGAGGTGGGGCTAGGGCCTAGAGGTCGAAAGAGACCAGGGGAGAATGGGGAAACGATCCGGGGGCTCACCGCGGAGCTGCAGGGATGGTTAGCGGGCTCGGGGACGCGCTGGTGACGGCGAATTCGACAGCGACGACGGTCGGAGCCCGAAGAGGGGAACGGCGACGTGGCGGCGATGCAGGGCTTCCGGGGAGCTGTGGAGTGGTGGGGAGGAAGAGGGGGTCGTGGCGGAGCTTCTGAGCTAGTCGGGGGAGCGAGGGGTGGCCGGAGACGGCTGCTGTGGCGAACGGCGGCGACGGTGGTGTTCGGCCGTGTGAGAGAGAGAGCGAGGGAGAGGAGGGGAGAGCCGGGGGAGAGTGAGAGAGAGCAGGGGGAGAGGCGTGGCGTCGTCCAGGGCATCGAGGCGAGGAGAGGGAGGGCAGGCAGGCAGGGAGAGAGGTGGCGTGGCGCGGTGGCGCGCGCGCGCCGGCCACACTCCCCTCCCTCTGTCGGGACGAAGACGACAGAGGAGGGAGGTGGGCTGGGCCGGTTGCTGGCTGGGCCAGCCAGCTGGCTGGGCCGCACAGTGGAGGAGCCCAGGTAAGTTTCTCCTGTTATATATTTTTCTGTTTTCTAATTTCTGACATTTGTTTTGATTTAAAAAATATATTAAATCATTTATTTAACTTATGCCAATTTTTGCAGGAGCTATATATATTAATCCAGAGCTCTTTTACAAATGGCATAATATTTGGACATATATTAATATATATAATTAATATATTTCCAATGCAAATATTTATGCATTAATTCCAAATGCCCAAAATAAATGTCCATGAGCCACTAAAATTATTGGTTTGATTTTTATCTCTGTCCAATATTTTCAGAGAGCAACATGAGCATTTTCTTGGATCCTTTTGGAGAAATTTTTATTTGGGTCATTTTCAAAATGATTCTGAGGGTTTCACAGATCCCCATTTCAAGTTTCTGATGAAAGAGTAAACATGATGCAACACTCTAATGCATGACTAGCTAGGGTGTGACAACTCACCCCCACTCAAAAGAATCTCGTCCCGAGATTTGGGTTCCTCCGGGAAGAAGGCGGGATACTCGAGTCGAAGACGATCCTCCCTTTCCCAGGTTGCTTCATCCTCAGAATGGTGCGACCATTGAACTTTGAGAAACTTGATGTTATGACGTCGGGTGGTACGCTCGGCCTGATCGAGGATACGAATGGGGTACTCTCGATATGTAAGATTATCTTGGAGATCAAGCGTTTCGTGGTCCACTTCACGGATAGGATCCGAGAAGCAACGCCTGAGTTGAGAAACGTGGAAGACATCGTGAACTCTGGAGAGGTGCGGAGGTAGTTCCAACTGGTAGGCAACTTCTCCTCGTTTGGCAAGAATGCGAAAAGGTCCAATGTAACGAGGAGCCAATTTGCCTTTGATACCGAAACGATGGGTTCCCTTCAGAGGGGTGACCCGAAGATAAGCCTTCTCGTCAACCTCGAAAGTCATAGCCTTATGTTTTCGGTCATATTGACTCTTTTGACGGGATTGGGCTGTTTTCAATTTTTCACGAACGATACGAACTTGTTCTTCTGCTTCCTGAATCATATCCGGGCCAAAGAATTGTCTTTCCCCGGTCTCTGACCAGTTAAGGGGTGTTCGACATCGTCGTCCATAGAGAACTTCAAAAGGGGCTTTACCCAAGCTAGATTGATAGCTGTTGTTGTAAGCGAATTCGGCAAATGGAAGGCACTTCTCCCAGTCCATTCCGAATGAGATAACAGAGGCTCGAAGCATGTCTTCTAGAATCTGATTGACGCGTTCCACTTGACCACTTGACTGAGGGTGGAAAGCGGTGCTAAAGGAGAGACGAGTTCCCATAGCATTTTGGAAACTTTCCCAAAATCGAGAGGTGAAAAGACTTCCTCGATCCGAATTGATTTCCAAAGGAACACCATGGAGGGACACTATTCGGGAGATGTATAAGTCTGCCAGCTGACTAGCGGTTATACTCTCACGAACAGGTAAGAAATGGGCTACTTTGGAAAGACGATCGACCACGACGAAAATAGCATTATTCCCTCTTTTGGTCCTGGGAAAACCGGTAATGAAATCCATACCAATTTTATCCCATTTCCATTCAGGAATAGCTAAGGGTTGAAGGGTGCCAGCAGGCCGTTGATGCTCTGCTTTTACACGACGGCAGACGTCGCAATTGGCAATATACTGAGCAATTTCTCTCTTCATCCTAGTCCACCAGAACCTCTGGCGTAGGTCCTGATACATTTTAGTGCTACCGGGATGAATGGTGAGAGGAGATTCATGAGCTTCCTTAAGGATCAAACGCCTCAGGTTTCGCACTTTGGGAACCACTAGTCGATTCCCGAAGTATACGACCCCTTGATCATTAATGGAGAAGCAATTCGCAATTCCTTTCTGAATGTTCCTCTTGATGCGGGAGATTCCCGGATCTACCTTCTGTGCTTTGATAATTTGATCCGTAAGGGTAGGTTTTGCCACCAAGGTGGAGAGAAAACCTTGAGGAACAATGTGAAGGTTCAATACCCACGGGCTAATGCAACAACCCACCATGTACTCCTACATGGCCTCTCATCGATACCTTTACCAAATCGTGTTCACCACACCACTCTCATTACCGACATAATCATTTCACTCTAGCCCATCACCCAGATGAACCAGACCTGACACAACTCTAAGCATAGCAGGCATAGCAAGGTAGGAACAACACATACATATGGCTCAATCAACTCCTACACATGCTAGTGGGTTTCATCTAGTTACTGTGGCAATGACAGGTCATGCAGAGGAAATGGGTTCAACTACCGTAGCACACAGCAGTTTGAATCGCGTTGTCTTAATGCAGTAAAAGAGAGCAGGAGCGAGAACATGGGATTGTATCGATATGATCAAATGGTTGGTTGCTTGCCTGATGGTTCGATGCACGGATACGGTTCTTCGTTAGGGTAATCACGGTACTCCTCGGAGACAGAACCTGTCGCAAAGGACATCGATACACAAGCATCACCAAACAATGTGCAACAATATGATGCATGCATGAAACATGGCAATATGAGTGTGTTGGGCTAATGCAACTAGAACCAGAAGGGTTTGAACAAATTTGAATCAAAGATTCAAATTTCAAATTCAAATATGGCCTTTTAAAGTGCTTTTCCTTGTTCTGCTTGAAACATCAATTTAACTTGTTTGATCATGCATGAAAATAGTACAGATGGATAGATTGGATTTTTCTGATCATTTTTCATATATAATTTGTCCAATTTGGAGTTACAGAATAAAAGTTATGAATTTTTGAAGTTTAAATAATATTCTGGAATTTCCTGATTTAAATTAAATCCAGAAATTATAATTATTGCGCCAGCATGACGTCAGCATGACGTCAGTGGTCAACTGCGGCTGGCTGAAGTCAAACCTGACGTGTGGGGGCCACACGTCAGTGACAGGGGGGGTTTAACAGGTTTAAATTAATCCTAATTAGGGATTAGTGGCGCTGGGGCCCACTGTCAGTGTCAGGGGGGGGGTTGACTAACGGTAATTAGGACTAACTAACCACCTGTCCGACAGGGCCCACGCGTCAGTGACCCTGGGGGGGTCAAACCTCAGGTCGGACAGGTCAAACCCGCCGGCGGTTAGTCGCCAGCGAGGTCCGCGGCGTGCAGGGGCCTCGGGTTTCCTCTGTGGTGCTCCAAACGGCGTGCGGCTAGGTGCGTTGGATAGCTAGCTCGACGGCGCGTCGGACGGTGGCCGTGGCTGGCCCTGGGGTGGCCGGAGTCGACGGCGGCGAGCTCGGCTGCGGCTGCCGGAGTTCGGGTGCGGTCGGAATCGACGTTGCAGGGGGCTTGGGGAGGCGTTAGTGCGCGCTGCGTGCTCCTGGTGAGGTGGGGAGCACGATAGTGCGCTCGGTTGGGTGCTACGGTGACCGTGGCCACGACGGCGACATCGCCGGCGGCGTGGAGCTCTCGGCCGAGGTGGGGCTAGGGCCTAGAGGTCGAAAGAGACCAGGGGAGAAGGGGGAAACGATCCGGGGGCTCACCGCGGAGCTGCAGGGATGGTTAGCGGGCTCGGGGACGCGCTGGTGACGGCGAATTCGACGGCGACGACGGTCGGAGCCCGAAGAGGGGAACGGCGACGTGGCGGCGATGCAGGGCTTCCGGGGAGCTGTGGAGTGGTGGGGAGGAAGAGGGGGTCGTGGCGGAGCTTCTGAGCTAGTCGGGGGAGCGAGGGGTGGCCGGAGACGGCTGCTGTGGCGAACGGCGGCGACGGTGGTGTTCGGCCGTGTGAGAGAGAGAGCGAGGGAGAGGAGGGGAGAGCCGGGGGAGAGTGAGAGAGAGCAGGGGGAGAGGCGTGGCGTCGTCCAGGGCATCGAGGCGAGGAGAGGGAGGGCAGGCAGGCAGGGAGAGAGGTGGCGTGGCGCGGTGGCGCGCGCGCGCGCCGGCCACACTCCCCTCCCTCTGTCGGGACGAAGACGACAGAGGAGGGAGGTGGGCTGGGCCGGTTGCTGGCTGGGCCAGCCAGCTGGCTGGGCCGCATAGTGGAGGAGCCCAGGTAAGTTTCTCCTGTTATATATTTTTCTGTTTTCTAATTTCTGACATTTGTTTTGATTTAAAAAATATATTAAATCATTTATTTAACTTATGCCAATTTTTGCAGGAGCTATATATATTAATCCAGAGCTCTTTTATAAATGGCATAATATTTGGACATATATTAATATATATAATTAATATATTTCCAATGCAAATATTTATGCATTAATTCCAAATGCCCAAAATAAATGTCCATGAGCCACTAAAATTATTGGTTTGATTTTTATCTCTGTCCAATATTTTCAGAGAGCAACATGAGCATTTTCTTGGATCCTTTTGGAGAAATTTTTATTTGGGTCATTTTCAAAATGATTCTGAGGGTTTCACAGATCCCCATTTCAAGTTTCTGATGAAAGAGTAAACATGATGCAACACTCTAATGCATGACTAGCTAGGGTGTGACACGGTAATGGCGCGAAGAACGGCGAGGGCTCCGGCGAGGCAGGTCTGGCAGGGCCGCTGGTCTCCCGGATGACGGCTCTGGCCCGGAATGGGCTTGGACGGCAGCTTCAGGCGATGCAGGGGCGCAACAGCCTAAAGAAGACGGCGTCGATGGCAGGGGACGGAGGCTGCAGGCGCGGGGTTCCTGGTGAAGCGGTCGCCGGAGAGAGGCTGGTGCCTTGCGGGCTCGCCGTGGCTCGGGCGATGTGTGTTTGAGGCTGCCCGGTGCAGAGGACATCACAGGCGAGGCGGGGGAAGACAACGGCTATCCATGGTTGCTCCTGCTGCTGCTGAGAGGAGGCAAGGCTGCACGACAACGAAGTGGAGGCAAGGGAGCTCGACGAGGTCGAGGTCCAGAGCAGGACGCAGGGGTGGCTCAGCGCGGTGCAGCTCGCGCACGAGGAGAAGCAGAGGAGGCCCGACGAGATGGCCGTGGAGGTCGAAGCAGGGGCGAGGTAGAGCTCGGGGACGAGCCCCTACCGCTCGGGGAGGCGTGAAGCAGAGGAGGCTCTGGACGGCGGTGCTCACGGGCAAGGACGCGGAGGAAGGCAGGCTTGGCATGCTGCTGATGCTCCAACGAGGCAACCGGAGGCGATGGTGGTCGGTGAGGCCCTCGGGCACGAGGTCCTTGGCGGCGGCGAACTTGACGCGCGGCTCCTGGACCCAGGCACGAGCGAGGCTGGCGATGCGACAAAGGAGGCAGCGAAGACGGGCCCGGGCGTGGGATGGCACCACGAGACCAGGATGGGGCACCGGCGACGGCAAGGATGAGGTCGGGGTCCATCGGGAGGCCTCCATGGCGCTGGCGTGCTCCTGCTGGTGATGCTTGTCGGTGGAGGGAGAAGGGGATCCAGGAGGATCCCGATGTGGGATTGAGTGTGGCGGCGGCGGATCCGAGGAGGAGAAGGCTGTGGCTTCGGTTGGCTGGAGGTTTGGATCAGGAGGGATGGATCCTGAGAGGGATTTGGTGGAGTGGCGGCGGCGATGGGACAAACCCCCTAGATTTTATGGTTGCTGCCTAGGTCTATATATAAAGCACTGGTTTTTTGGTTAGGGGCTCTTAGGACCCTCCGATCGCAATCAGACGATCATGAATAAAATAGTTAGGGAGTCCAAATAAAAAAACGGTGATGCTTTGTAGATGTTTGGGGATGTTCCGGACACAACGGTAGTGACAGCCCGGGTTGGGTCCGGGACAACTTTCAGACACGCGCGCGAGGAGGACCGCGGGCTGACGAGAGAGGTTAGGTTGGATCTGGCGGATTGTGAAGAGCGGGTTGGTCTGAGAGAAGAGGGGAGAGATGCAGCCTGGCACGGTTTCCGAAGACCGAAAACGTCCGACGATAGACCGGCTATAATGCCACTATAGTTTAACGGTTGGGCTATCAAACGAGCTCCGAATGCGATGAAACTTGGCAGGCTGTCTACCTACAACAAAACAACACCGCACGCCAACTTTCATCCCATTCCGAGAACATTTCTCGACCACTTATAAAATACTATTCCGGACGTGCTGCGGGCGGGTGCAAGTGTGTCTGGGCTCAGAACGGACAGCGGAAAGAACGCGGGAACCCGGGCGGATGCAAGTTTTTTTAAAACATGATGATGCAATGCACATGATAACATGGCAAGATGCAACACACAATTGAATGACACGGCAAGAACAACGAATAGCTGGAAGACACCTGGCGCATCAGTCTCGGGGCGTTACAACACTCCACCACTATGAGAGGATCTCGTCCCGAGATCTAGAATGGCGCCGGAGGAAAAAATGGAAGAGAAAGAGAAGAGGTAATAACTAAGTTGCTTCTTTGACAAACGAGTGAAACCAAAGAACCTTGAGAGGTTGAACACATTGAAAGAAAGAATACAACGGAGATGAACAAAGTTGAAAGCAGTCCATTTGAAAAGGGGAAAAGGAAGAACTTTTGGGTAGCACTTCGGTTGAGAAGGGATGCAAGACTTGTAAGGCGAAAAGAACTTGAGCAGAAAAAAAGGACAGAACCCTCCGGTTAAATGGATAAGCAAAAGAAAGAAGCATGATCTTGACAAAACAAAATGATGGGGTGAAAAGAGCAACGTCATAACGCCTCCGGAGCAAAAGTAAGAATGGAATGGGATGAACGAAGGGAAACAAGATCTCGAGGGAGCACGCTTACAGCCAAAGCTAGAACGGAGTTGTTGGAAAACCAACAATGAAAAGAATAAGCTTGATATGGACTTATGGAGTACATCTCAAATTATGAGGTGACAACCTGCCACTCACGGGAAAAGAATTGGATTAGTATGAACAAGGAGACGAGAAAGTATTTCATTGGGAGGATAAAGAAGAACTTGGGTCCTTTATAAGCACCATAGATAGCAACAATCCTTAGGGAAGGCTTTAGGTGAAATATAACCCAAGACAACTCCAAAGAAGAGATTGATGCATTTAAAATATCTCATTCTTAACGACATGTGAATCATGAAACATGAACTCAAATTATCAAGAATGACATAGCAGCACCTTAAATGGTACGGAAGAAAGAATTGCACTCCGGATTGCAAGATGAAGAATGCTTGAGTTCCTCTGAAAATTATCTCAAAGAACACTTCGAGAAGGAATTAAATCCTTGATGAACCAACATGTAGAACCTTCATGAAGAACTCTGGTAAACAAAGGAATGATCAAACGAAAGGCAAGAGAAGTTGAAAACACATGGTGAATCCTTGAAATGATTAAATCGAGCTTTGCGACGAGATAAATGAGAGATCTTGAAACTTCGGGAAAAGAAAAGATGAAACAAATGAAACCGAGAATTTGATGAGCCTCGTAATAAGTAATTGAATATACTCGATGAAACAAGAATAAGAATTACATTATGCTTATCCTTCACTAATTTAGATTGATGACAAGCAACGGATTTGGCATACTACTTATTCTCATAAAAAAAATTAAGAGAGGTATAACATAAATTTGAGAAGGTCTTCGATGATCCACCGGTAGAATCGAAACAACAAATGAATTGATATGATAAAGAAGGAAGAGAAATCCTGAACGAACCACCGTAAGGATTGAAAATGAACAATGAAAAATATAAAGAAACACGGGGAAGAATTATCAAATGCACGAAGGTGCTTGAGGGAATTTAGATCCATGAGAACGAAGAGATCACGAGCTGATTAGAGAAAACTTGAATGATGCACCGGTAAGATTAAGAGTATGAGAGCAGAAAGCTGGAATGAATAAATCTTAGATGATGGGCTCTGGATAATCAAACTGAACAGAATCTTGAATTGCTCCGGATGGGTGAAAATCTCACAAACGAAAACAATTATGAGAGGATGGCAGATAATGGGGCAATATTTAAAAGAAACTCTTCTTCGGTCTTCAAAATCTGAGAATGACGATGAGGAACACCACCAAATTGTTAAGATACTCCGGAATGAAAAATGGAAAGGTTGAGTCAACGGTGAAAAGAATTTGAAAGATCTTGGAGAAAGACATTTGACTGATGATAACTCATTCTTACGTCAAACTTCAAAAAGAATTTAGGATAACTCTGGAAAATAAGAAGAGTCGGGTAAGATCCTGGAAAAAGACCTGTGGGTTAGGGCCCACTCAAAAGATACACCGTTGAACGATTTGAAGGAGAGTTTGCACCGGTTGAATTAAATGACTTGAAAGAGATAACATCCTCGAAAGAGTTTGAACGAATGCAGAGTGGAAACACGAATCTCTGAGATATCTTGAGCACTCCGGGACAATTGAATAGCAAGAAGTGGATGAATATGAGGAGCACCGGCAAGAGAAAGTATTTGAAACGAGGAAAGAATATGATCAACAAAGTTTGAATTGGATCCACCGGAGAAGAAAAAAGAATGAATAATGGTGAACTAGAAACTCCGTTAAAATCTTCATGAGCATCACCGGGTAAGAACATTGATTGAAAAGAAAGAAGAGGCTTCACATGAATAAGATGGATAGCTGATTAAGAAAACTTAGTCCTTGAAGAAAAAGGGTGGGAGGGTGGGAAAACATGGTCAACTTGGAATGGATGAAGACAACACCGTTGAGAAGAACTGAGAATTGATCTTGCTAATGTTGAAATGACCGGATCCACTTGAAGAGAAACACACCAGTTGAAATGGATTGACATGACCAACTCGATGATCGAGAAGGATTAGTATTGACATAGAAATATAAGAACAATGCTTAGAAAAGGTATGGAATCAACACTTGACATTGAAGCAACTTGAATACCACAACTGAAAAAACAAAACAAAGGATTGGCTTGCAGAATAAGCCGGAACAAACATATGATAGAGATTTCGTCTGAAGTTTTTGTGGTGGGGCCTACACGGGCTCGATCGTACAGCACCATCATGTACAAGGCAGTGCACATGACATACGAAGCGTCCCCGAGTCGGCATAGCCAAGGACTCTTTAAGACACAATGAGACCACTGTAAAACCAAGCGTGAATAGGTGGACCAAGACGTCGAACCCCAATTTCATATCATACATCTGTCGGAAAGATATCCTAAGAGCTACTTGAATTCCCACTTATAAACTCCAGAAATTTTCCGGTTATGCAATCAGGTGTTGGGGATACAGGGGAAGCATAATATCTCACCCAAAACTAGCAAATCGTACATCCAGCTGTATCCATCCTTCAACACATAACCAAGAAACCTTCGGAAATCATCTACCTCAACCTTCGAAAAGCATCCGTTATACAAGTTATGGCAATACTCCCAAACTCCCGCCCCAGTACTGGGTGGCATCGAGGTTATCTCACCAACAACTGCATAAAAGAGATTTTCGATGTCGGCAAAACTAAACTCAGGTATTCCAGAATTGCAACGATAAAATTGTGATGACAACACCTCGGAGCTCAACTCCCCGGGACACTGCCACAACCCCTAAATGTCAGGAGGCACCAAGAACAATGTTCTCGTCACAAAACCATCGGAATGATTCCAATATACCCGCGTGATCCTAATTTTTTTAGTGAAATTTGAGAAGAGAAGAGTCAAAACTCTACGTCAGGATGCCTTACCAGAACGATGAAGGGACTGGGGAGTAAAAAGAATTCCTAAACTCTCCGATATATAATTCCTAAATGACTCAAAACATTTTTTTCTAGACTCAACTCGTCAGCTAATTCGATCAAGCAGGGGGGCTCCTAAGGTCGGGGAAGGCTCTGATTACCAACTTGTAACACCCTCAATGCGGCTATATCTCCCACGTGTCGAAGCCCGACTTAGAGGCATAACCTCATTGAAAGCAATGTCGCAAGTGAGGTAATCTTCACACAACCCATGTAATACATAAGGGAAACAGATACATAGTTGGCTTACAATCGCCACTTCACACAATTACATGAATAAAGCATTACAACATCCAAATACAAACAAGGTCCGACTACGGAACCAAAATAAAAGAAGAACCCCAAATGCGACAAGGTCCCCGATCGACCCCAACTGGGCTCCACTACTGATCAACTAGAACGAAACAACACAAAGGACAAGATCTTCATCGAGCTCCTCCTTGAGCTTGGTTGCGTTATCTGCAAGGACTCATCAGCACCTGCAAGCTGGTTTTGGAAGTATTTGTGAGTCACGGGGACTCAGCAATCTCACACCCTCGTGATCAAGACTATTTAAGCTTATGGGTAAGGTAAAGGTATGAGGTGGAGCTGCAGCAAGCGACTAGCATATATGGTGGCTAACAAACGCAAATGAGAGCGAGAAGAGAAGGCAAAGCACGATCGAGAAACTATGATCAAGAGTGATCCTAGAACAAGCTACGTCAAGCATAACTCCAACACCGTGTTCACTTCCCGGACTCCGCCGAGAAGAGACCATCACGGTTACACACGCGGTTGATGTATTTTAATTAAGGTCAACTTCAGGTTTTCTACAACCGGACGTTAACAAATTCCCATCTGCCCATAACCGCGGGCACGGCTTTTGAAAGTTCAAATCCCTACAGGGGTGTCCCAACTTAGCCCATCACAAGCTCTCGCGGTCAAAGAAGGATATTCCTTCTAGCGGGAAGACCCGATCAGACTCGGAATCCCAATAGGAGCTGCACATATCTCGTTCTCAGGGCACACTCAGATGAGCTCTCCATACAACTAAAACCAAACCTCGAGTTTCCCCGAGGGGGTGCTGCACAGGACTCTAGTTTGGACCAACACTCAGAGGAGCACTGGCCCGGGGGGTAAAATAATGATGACCCTCAGGAGCGCGACTCCCAAGGGAAAAGAAAAGGCTAGGTGGCGAATGGTAAAACCAATGTTGGGCATTGCTGGAAGAGTTTTATTGAAGGCGAACTGTCAAGGGGTTCCCATTATTACCCAACCGCGTAAGGAACACAAAAGCCGGGAACATAACACCGATATGACGGAAACTAGGGCGGCAAGAGTGGAACAAAACACCAGGCATAAGGCCGAGCCTTCCACCCTTTACCAAGTATATACATGCATTAATTAGATAAGAGATATTGTGATATCCCAACAAGTAAACATGTTCCAACGAGGAACAACATCTCCATGTTCCAACAAGAACAAACCTCAATCTTCACCTACAACTAACAACGCTATAAGAGGGGCTGAGCAAAGCGGTAACATAGCCAAACAACGTTTTGCAAGGACAAGGTGGGTTAGAGACTTGGCTCAACAATATGGGAGGCATGATAAGCAAGTGGTAGGTATCGCAACATAGGCATAGCAAAAGAGCGAGCAACTAGCAAGCAAAGATAGAAGTTATTTCGAGGGTATGATCATCTTGCCTGAGATCCCGCAAGGAAGAAGAACGAGTCCATGAAGAAGACAAGCGGACGTAGTCAAACGAATCCTCACAAACGCGACGTTATCGGAACTAACCCGAAGAAGCACACCGGAAAGAAGCAAACAACATGGTAAACAACCATCACATAAACATGGCATGATGCACAACCAAGTATGATGCATGTCCGGTTTAATGAAGCATGGCATGGCAAAGTGCAACAAACAACACTACAAATTAAGTGGAGCTCAACATGCAATGAGTTGCATATTGACGAAACACCACATGACTTATTTAGTTCTCTCTCGGTTATGTGCTCAACAATATTAAATGTTGTTAAACATGGCAAGAGGGTGAAGCAAAGAAAACTACCTATCTAGTCAAGTTTAAATGAGGTCGGAACAACAAACAACAATTCTGGAAAAATCCCCATGTGCATATTATGGATTTGGTACTGTTCTTCCCTAAACACAATTTAAGAGTTATTAAACATGCAAAGTAAAGCCATCATGTTAAACTAGGCATTTTTCTACCCCATTTACATATATAATTTATTTGAAACCGAGCTACGGTTATTTAGTTATGAATTAAAGCATTTTAACATGGCATAGGAGTAAATTTAACCAAACATCATTTTAAGCATTTCAAACATAGATGAAAGTGGCAAATTATTAAACTAAATGAAATTCTAAGCAAGTTTCATATTTAAAGTTTTTACATATGATGCACCGTTTGTGAGATATTAAATGCATGAAGGCTAAGGGGTTTTCTGTAAATCTGCAAATCCCTGGAAATTAGCTAAATTCGCAGAACCAAAAAAAAACATCCACTGGGCCGAAACTGAACTGGCCCAGCAGTAAGAAAAAAAGGAGGGGGCACTTGGGGTGGCCTCACCCATGGGCTTCGGCCCGGGAGTTGAAGGGGAGGCCGCTGGGCCGGAGCAGAGGTGGCCCAAGCGTGGTGTGGCCGCGGTCAACGCGGAACGAGCGGGCGAGCGCGAGGTTCAGAGCGGCAGCGCTGTTTGTGTGCGCTCTTCTCCTGCTCGATGCAGGAGCAGGGGAGGCCGGCAATGGCGCGAAGACCAGCGAGGGCTCCGGCGAGGTAGGTCTGGCAGGGCCGCTGGTCTCTCGGACGATGGCTCTGGCTGGGAACGGGCTTGGACGGCAGCTTCAGGCGACGCAGGGGCGCAACAGCCTAAAGAAGACGGCGTCGATGGCAGGGGACGGAGGCTGCAGGCGCGGGGTTCCTGGTGAAGCGGTCGCCGGAGAGAGGCTGGTGCCTTGCGGGCTCGCCGTGGCTCGGGCGATGTGTGTTCGAGGCTGCCCGGTGCAGAGGACGTCACAGGCGAGGCGGGGGAAGGCGACGGCTATCCATGGCTGCTCCTGCTGCTGCTGAGAGGAGGCAAGGCTGCGCGACGACGAAGTGGAGGCGAGGGAGCTCGACGAGGTCGAGGTCCAGAGCAGGACGCCGGGGTGGCTCAGCGCGGTGCAGCTCGCGCACGAGGAGAAAAGAGGAGGCCCGACGAGATGGCCGTGGAGGTCGAAGCAGGGGCGAGGTCGAGCTCGGGGACGAGCCCCTACCGCTCGGGGAGGCGCAAAGTAGAGGAGGCTCGAGATGGCGGCACTCGCGGGCGAGGACGCGGAGGAAGGTAGGCTTGGCATGCTGATGCTGCTCCGACAAGGCAACCGGAGGCGATGGTGGTCGGTGAGGCCCTCGGGCACGAGGTCCTTGGCGGCGGCGAACTTGACGCGCGGCTCCTGGACCCGGGCGCGAGCGAGGCTGGCGATGCGACGAAGAAGGCAGCGAAGACGGGCCCGGGCATGGGATGGCACCAGGAGACCAGGACGGGGCACCGGCGACGGCGAGGATGAGGTCGGGGTCCATCGGGAGGCCTCCATGGCGCTGGCGTGCTCCTGCTGGTGATGCTTGTCGGCGGAGGGACAAGGGGATCCGGGAGGATCCCGATGTGAGATTGAGTGTGGCGGCGGCGGATCCGAGGAGGAGAAGGCTGTGGCTTCGGTTGGCTGGAGGTTTGGATTGGGAGGGATGGATCCCGAGAGGGATTTGGTGGAGTGGCGGCGGCGATGGGACAAACCCCCTAGATTTTAGGGTTGCTGCCTAGGTCTATATATAAAGCACTGGATTTTTGGTTAGGGGCTATTAGAACCCTCCGATCGCAATCAGACGATCGTGAATAATACAGTTAGGGAGTCCAAATAAGAAAACGGTGATGCTTTGTAGATGTTTGGGGATGTTCCGGACACAACGGTAGCGACAGCCCGGGTTGGGTCCGGGACAACTTTCGGACGCACGCGCGAGGAGGACCGCGGGCTGACGAGAGAGGTTAGGTTGGATCTGGCGGATTGTGAAGAGCGGGTTGGTCTGAGAGAAGAGGGGAGAGATGCAGCCCAGCACGGTTTCCGTAGACCGAAAACGTCCGACGATAGACTGGCTATAATGCCGCTATAGTTTAACGGTTGGGCTATCAAACGAGCTCCGAATGCGATGAAACTTGGCAGGCGGTCTACCTACAACAAAACAACATCACACGCCAACTTTCATCCCATTCCGAGAACATTTCCCGACCACTTATAAAATACTATTCTGGACGTGCCGCGGGCGGGTGCAAGTGTGTCTGGGCTCAGAACGGACAACGGAAAGAACGGGGGAACCCGAACGGATGATTTTTTTTAAAACATGGTGATGCAATGCACATGATGACATGGCAAGATGCAACACGCAATCGAATGACACGGAAACAACAACGAATAACTGGAAGACACCTGGCACATCGGTCTCGGGGCGTTACAGACAAACCGAATCTAAATAGTTGCAGAAGCTAGTTCGATATTTGATACCTTAAAATCGGCTTCTAAATAGGTCTTTTTGCCCTCCGAAGTTCACGAACACAGCTTATTCCACTTTTTCAGGCCAATTTTAGAATTTTTTGACTCCTCATATCAACTCATAATTGAGTGATTCCTTTTGTGTTTGAAAGCTTGAGTCAATACCATTCTTGAGAAAATTATCAAAAAATTGGCACAAACTTTTTCAGAGGAAAGTTGGAGAGAAAGTTGTTGATATATCCTGCTTGGCTGTTGTTTCACATCATTATCTTTACGGCTATTGTGATCTTCACTTATATGTTGTTGTCCAGAGCTACTTCATATCCTTTATTGATGCTAGTTGTGCTACGGTGTGACCTCATTAGTGTTCTAGGCTCGCGTCTCTAGTCCGGTCTAGCCTAGGACCAGCACAGTAATGTCGTTGAGCGTTTATTCAACATTGCATCTCTGAATTGAATATTGCTAATCTTTTGCTACCATATATTTAAGCCTTCCAAGATTCACATATTTCTACACCGTGTATACATGTGTTCCCTTGGCAATCGCTTTACGCAATCTTCAGAGTTATTTGACACCGCTGGTTGCCTGTCACCACCTGCTGCTTGGTAAGAACTTGTAAGATATTGATATTTGCTTTACTCTGAGCGCTTTACCACCACACTCTAGTAGTTCATAGGAACATTATTCTTGAATTTTGTTTCTTGTTTCTACTAATCATGACAGGATCCGAAGATAGAAGTTCTTGGATGACGGATACATCTTCATCATCCCAAGTGGTGGGACAACACACACAAGCATATGGTCAGGTTATCTCTTTACCATCATTTGGGGGTAGATTTTATCCTACTATTTATCTACCTTGGGAGCTTGAAGTAGAACAAGTTTTTACTCACCATGATTTTTCTGAACTTGAGAGAGTACAAGCTACCACTAGAGCATTTACTGGTTTTGCTTTTGTTTGGTGGAGTGTACATTGTAAGGAAAACATTGATAACCAACCCACAACTTGGAAAGTTTTGAAAGCTATAATGAGACAACATTTTTTCCTCCTTACTATCATCGTGAATTGCTTCGCAAATTGGAACAATTAAAACAAGACAGTAACACTGTTCATGCTTACTACCAAGCGTTCAAATCTTATATGCATCATTGTGACATAGAAGAATCTGAGGATGATACAATGAATAGATTTTTTGGTGGTTTGAACCATGATATCCATGCAAGATTTCAGTATATTCCTCGTTGCATTACTGGTATGTATGTTTGCGCTTGTACCTTTGAGAGACAGATACAGGAGGATGCATTGGGTGGCAACAACAACTACTATTCTAGTTCATGCTCACCATCGCTGGTTGGTTCCTCCACTGTTGCACCTACTAGAGAAGTCCCACCTCAGATTGTGAGCGCGACATCATCTCAAGAGTATGGTACATTGTCAACATCCGTACCTACATTAGCTACGTCTTTTCGACGAGGTAACAGTAAAGGTATTGATGATATATAATTTCACATGAGAATGATGCATGCCTAGTTAACTTGAATGCATCATGTGTTGAGTTACCTCTTTATTTGAGCACACCACCTATTTTAGAGAATCTTGTTACTGTCATGAATGTGTCATGTGATCAAACAACTACAATACCAACAATTTTTAGTGCACCCATTGAATTAACTGTTGATGCAGAAGAACCAATGTTTAATCATTTTGATATGACCTCTAATCTTGGAGATGATTCTGTGTCAAATGACTTATTGTATGTTTGCTTATTTAAGCATGTTTTAGCATGTAAATTTGATGCAAGTAAGGTTTATTCACCAATGTTGTTATGGTTTAATGATGAATATTGTCAATCCTTTTATATGAATAAGAGCTTCACTTATGTGTGCAAACGGAGTTGCAATATTTTCATGCCTTATACTTCTTGTGATAATATTTCGGCTTCAGACTTTATGAACTATGAAAATTACTCATGTATACATGTGTCGTTTGTGCAAAAACCAAGGGAAGTAAAAATGGATGACATATACATATACAACATGTACACATTGTCTCTTTTGTTAGCCACATTTCAGAATAAGCAACGTCGAGGAAGGCTTTGTTTTCAAGAAGGGGAGGATGATGAGGACATGAATACCTTGGATACGACCAAAAATATTGCATACATGCATATTTGTCAGGTGATTTCTAGTGCAAACTATTCAATAATCTATTTATGTTATCTAGAACAAAAATACTTGACACACTTTTGTGTTTTGTCTAATTGCAGGTGTATGGGACATTTGTACAATCCACATATGAAGATGAAGGAAAAGGAGAAATTTAGGTTCTGTTCAAAAGTTCTCTCACGTCACTTTTGGGCCAAGAGAAGATAGAGTCCAAGTCTCTCACGTTCTGGATTCAGATTCGGACTGCACAGACATACCTGACTCAAAACACCAACAACTTTTTCATACGGACACCGAATTGGGTGATTGTTTTTTTGTTGGAAAGTAGATTTCGAGATCTTTCCAACCAAATTGGATTCACCTTCAAATTCGTCCGAAGCATTGAGATATCAACGAAACAATCTGACGCTGCAGCAGAATCCGAGTCAAACAAGAAGTCCAAAGGTGTTGCATCACCTCCACTTGGGCCCATGAGCCTTGTACGACCTAGGGTTAGGTCTAGGCCACCTTAGGACGTCCTTCCACCTCCTTAGCCACCACCCCTTGCTCCTATATAAGTAGATCCATATAGTAGCTTTTTACTTGGGATTTGTTTAGTTAAAAGTTAGTCATTGCAACTTCGTGTACTTCGTTTGTGTCCAACGACCAGACCAAGACCGTTTACGGATCCCCACCATTATCAATACTTCATATATATTTGCAACATTCAGATTGCTTTATCATATTATTGCTTGCTCTTCAATTGCTTGTAGGAATAGACCTTCGTGGTTAGCCTGACCGTGCTTCCGGCATCGTCAGTAACCTCAGGAGATTGGTTTAGCGATTGCTAAGGCACAACGTCGTGCATGTTTGTAGTCGGATCGTCAAAGTCGTCTCCACCAAATCGATAGTTATCATCTCATTGAAAGATCAGGACCTTTGCCTCTATCAATAAGGGACACTTTCCAGAATGTTTCAGACTCCGAAAAGGAAGAGGTATATGGTACGGTAAGTAAACCGAGTCCAAAACAGTTCTAATAGCAAATTTTCTCTGTTTTGGAATATTTAAGAAAATAGGAAAATAAGAAGTAGTCCAGGAAGGACACGAGGCGTCCACGAGGGTGGAGGGCGCGCCCTACCCCCTGAGCGCACCCCCTGCCTTGTGGGCACCTCGTGTGCTCTCCGGACTCTATTTTCTTGCATGATACTTCTTTTGGTCGGTAAAAATTCATTATATAATCTCCCGAAGGTTTTGACCACCGTACCATGCAAAGATCCTTTGTTTTTGTTTCGAGCTGTGTTGTTGCAGATTAGATCAAGATGTCTTCTCAAGACTCCGACGGAGAGAGCTACGTCTCACATCTCATTGCTGACCCAAAGACCTATGGGGACCTATCTCCTTGTGGTCGAACTATGGATGATGAGGAGGATTCTCACTTGAGGATGATCAATGATTCAAGTTCAGAGGAGGAGGATGTCCCTCTACCTCAACCTGGGGATATGCACGTGAAGTTCAAGAAGTCTAGTCTCCCCAAGAGGGCTAAACTGTCTAACAACCGATCTATTCCTTCTCGTTTTCGGTAGAAAAGCAAAGGAGATTTATGTGACAAGATCTTGAAGCTAGAATCGGAGGTCGTTGATTTAAAGGAGGATATCGCTCTTCTCAATTACAATATGAAAAAGCTGAAGGCACAATTGTCATCATCACCAATATCTTCTTCACCAACAAAGAATAACTGAGTATCAGGTATGGGCACTCCCCTTGGCAACTGCCAAGCTTGGGGGAGCGCCCCGGTATCGTATCACCATCACACTTTTATCTTTACCGTTTTTCTTAGTTCGATCCTTTTGGTAATATCTTGATCTAGAAGAATAAAGTTTTAGTATGATCTAGTTTTGAGTTTTTGCTTTATGATCCTTCTATGTAATCGAGTCTGTGAGCTATATATAATAAAGATTAGTGTTGAGTCAAGGGCTTGATTATCTTGCTATGATCTTGAGGGAATAAAAATAAAAGAGAAAGAATAAAAAGAAATAAAGAAATCATATGGATCTTATGGAGAGTAATGACTTCACATATAAATAGTATGATGAATAAAAATTGTTGAGAGTTGACAAGCATAGTTTTGGTCATCGTTGCAATTAATAGGAAGTAATAAAGAAAGAGAGGTTTTCACATATAAATATACTATCTTGGATATCTTTTAAGATTGTGAGCACTCATTAAAATATGACATGCTAAAAAGTAGATGTTGGACAAGGAAGACAACGTAATGGGTTATGTTTTCTTACATCCGAAATAAATTATATTGTCATGGATCATCCAACATGTTGAGCTTGCCTTTCCCTCTCATGCTAGCCAAATTCTTTGCACCAAGTAGAGATACTACTTGTGCTTCCAAATATCCTTAAACCCAGTTTTGCCATGAGAGTCCACCATATCTACCTATGGATTGAGTAAGATCCTTCAAGTAAGTTGTCATTGTTTCAAGCAATAAAAATTGCCCTCTAAATATGTATGATTTATTAGTGTGGAGAAAATAAGCTTTATACGATCTTGTGATGTGGAAGAAATAAAAGCGACGAACTGCATAATAAAGGTCCATATCACAAGTGGCAATATAAAGTGGCGTTCTTTCGCATTAAGATTTTGTGCATCCAACCATAAAAGCACATGACAACCTCTGCTTCCATCTGCAAAGGGCTTATCTTTTATTCTTGTCTTATACTTCATACAAGAGTCATGGTGATCTTCACCTTTCCTTTCCACATTTTATCCTTTGGCAAGCACAATGTGTTGGAAAGATCCTGATATATATAGCTAATTGGATGTGATTTTTCATGAACTATTATTGTTGAAATTACCCTTGAGGTAAAAGGTTGGGAGGCAAAACTATCAGCCCCTATCTTTCTCTGTGTCCGACTAAAACTTCATACCCATAAATATTGCGTGAGTGTTAGCAATTGTGAAAGACTAAATGATAGTTCACTATGTGGACTTGCTGAAAAGCTCTTATATTGACTCTTTCTAATGTTATGATAAATTGCAATTGCTTCAATGACTGAGATTATAGTTTGTTAGTTTTCAATGAAGTTTCTGATTCATACTTGAAATTGTGAATGAATTGTTAATTTAGCATAAGAAATCATATGACAATATATATATATATATATATATGTTGTTGTTATAAGAATGATCATGATGCCCTCATGTCCGTATTCTATTTTATCGACTCCTCTATCTCTAAACATGTGGACATATTTTTCGATTTTGGCTTCCGCTTGAGGACAAGCGAGGTCTAAGCTTGGGGGAGTTGATACGTCCATTTTGCATCATGCTTTTATATCGATATTTATTGCATTATGGGTTGTTATTACACATTAAGTCACAATACTTATGCCTATTCTCTCTTATTTTACAAGGTTTACATGAAGAGGGAGAATGTCAGCAGCTAGAATTCTGGGCTGGAAAAGGAGCAAATATTAGAGACCTATTCTGCACAACTTCAAAAGTCCTGAAACTTCACGGGAGCACGTTTCAGAATATAAAAACAATATTGGGCGAAGGAAGTACCGAGGGGGGCCACCCACCATCCACGAGGGTGGGGACACGCCCTACCCCTTGGGTGCGCCCCCTGCCTCGTGGGCCCCCTGGCAGCCCTCTGGTGCCCATCTTCTTCTATATGAGGTCTTTCGTGTGGAAAAAATCATAAGCAAGCTCACGGGATCAAACTCCGCCGCCACGAGGCGGAACCAATCTAGGGCTCCGGCGGAGTTGTTCTGCCGGAAAAACATCCCTCCGGGAGTGGGAAATCATCACCATCGTCATCACCATCGATCCTCTCAATGGGAGGGGGTCAATCTCCATCAACATCTTCACCAGCACCATCTCATTTCAAGCACTAGTTCATCTCTTGTATCCAATCTTTGTCTCAAAACCTCAGATTGGTACCTGTGGGTTACTAGTAGTGTTGATTACTCCTGGTAGTTGATGCTAGTTGGTTTATTTGGTGGAAGATCATATGTTCAGATCCTTTATGCATATTAATACCCCTATGATTATGAACATGAATATGATTTGTAAGTAGTTACGTTTGTTCCTGAGGACATGGGAGAAGTATTGCTATAAGTAGTCATGTGAATTTGGTATTAGTTCGATATTTTGATGAGATGTATGTTGTCTCTCCTCTAGTGGTGTCATGTGAACGTCGACTACATGACACTTCACCATTTTTTGGGCCTAGGGGAAGGCATTGGGAAGTAATAAGTAGATGATGGGTTGCTAGAGTGACAAAAGCTTAAACCCTAGTTTATGAGTTGCTTCGTAAGGGGCTGATTTGGATCCATATGTTTCATGATATGGTTAGGTTTACCTTAATACTTCTTTTGTAGTTGAGGATGCTTGCAAGAGGGATTAATCATAAGTGGGATGCTTGTACAAGGAAGGGCAGTACCCAAGCACCGGTCCACCCACATATCAAATTATCAAAGTACCGAACGCGAATCATATGAACGTGATGAAAACTAGCTTGACGATAATTCCCATGTGTCCTCGGAAGCGTTTTTCATTATATAAGAGTTTGTCCAGGCTTGTCCTTTGCTACAAAAAGGATTGGGCCATCTTGCTGCAACTTATTTACTTTTATTACTTGTTACCTGTTACAAATTACCTTATCACAAAACTATCTGTTACCGATAATTTCAGTGCTTGTAGAGAATACGTTACTGAAAACTGCTTATCATTTCCTTCTGCTCCTCCTTGGGTTCGACACTCTTACTTATCAAAAGGACAATGATAGATCCCATATACTTGTGGGTCATCAGAAGGCGGGCGGCCATGGAAGTCAAAGGGCCCCCTTTCCCAGTGAGCCTGTGCAGCGTACAGCTCACACGCTTCCCGATGAGCCTGCTCATTGGAGGACAGCTTGCATGCCTCCCGGTCAGCCTGCGCACTGGAATGCGCTCGCAGCCTCCCATTTAGTCAAGGTGAAGCAGCTGTCCGCACGGCACCTCCTACAACCATTAAAACAAAGACACGTGGCGTCACGTGAATGGTTAACAGAACGCACACGGTTTGAATTATAGAAACGTTTGAGATATTAAAGTGGCAGCTATTTTTTCAAAATGCCATTGTTGGCTGTCATTATTCGAGTGCGCCTTCTCCCAAAATGGACACGGAAAATGCCACAGCATGTCAGGTGCCATTCCATGATAGCATGCCAAGTTTCATGAATTTCAGACGAGTTTTGGATTTACTAGAATTTAAAAACCAGGCATCTCAATGTTTTGCCGGCAATCAACGGTGCCCTGGTGTTTGAAATTCATTCCCATTTCTTGCATGGGACCTAAGCATGTACCCAAGGACACAAATTTGATTTTTCAACCAATTTATATGCACTGGAGCATGTGCATGTAGTTCAAATTTGAATTATGCACATAAATGCATTGAAAACTCAGTTAATGCATAAAAATGTCCAAACGAACCCCGAAAAATCCCAAAAATTGACACAACACTCTTGTAGTTCTATGTTGACACGAGAAAATTTTGGAAAGCAATAAGAGGCAATGGGTATCGTTTCGTCCCCAAAGGTGGGACGTTCCCTACCGAAACCATCATGCTTGCTGTGAGAAGCTCTGGTTTGTGAGAAGCATATACCCGAACCAGCCCCAAATGGGACAAATTTTTTAACACGGCATGTTGATGCCGCTCCATGATAGCATGCCAAGTTTCATGAATTTCAATCAAGTTTTGGATTTACTAGAATTTAAAAACCAGGCATCTCAATGTTTTTCCGGCAATCAACAGTGCCCTTGTGTTTGAATTTCATTCCCATCTCTTGCATGGGACCTAGAAATTCACCCAAGGACACATGTTAGATTTTCAACCAACCTTAGTGCATTGGAGCATGTGCTTGTAGTTCAAATTTGAATTATGCACATAAAATGCCTATAAACACAGTTAATGCCTAAAAATGTACAAACAAACCTCGAAAAATCACAAAAATAGACACAACACTCCTCTTGTTCTATGTTTACACTAGAAAAATTTTAAAAGCAATAAGAGGCAATGAATTTCATTTCGTCCCCAACGGTGGGACGTTCCCTATCGAAACCATCATGCTTGTTGTGAGAAGCTCTGGTTTATGAGAAGCTTATACCCGAACCTGCCCCAAATGGGACAAATTTTTTAGCATGGCATGTTGATGCCGCTCCATGATAGCATGCCAAGTTTGATGACTTTCAGACGAGTTTTGGATTTACTAGAATTTAAAAACCAGGCATCTCAACGTTTTGCCGGCAATCAACAGTGCCCTGGTGTTTGAATTTCATTCCCATCTTTTGCATGGGACCTAGAAATTCACCCAAGGACACACATGTGATTTTTCAACCAACTTTAGTGCATTGTAGCATGTGCTTGTAGTTCAAATTTGAATTATGCACATAAAATGCCTAGAAACCCTAGTTAATTTATAAAAAAGACCAAACGAACCCCGAAAAATTCCAAGATTAAACACAACACTCCTGTTGTTCTATGTTGACACTAGAGATTTTTTGAAAGCAATAAGAGGCAACGGATATCGTCCCGTCCCCAAAGGTGGTACGTTCCCTATCGAAACCATCATGCTTGTTGTGAGAAGCTCTGGTTTGTGAGAAGCTTATACCCGAACCTGCCGCAAATGGGACAATTTTTTTACCACGGCATGTTGATGCCGCTCCATGATAGCATGCCAAGTTTCATGAATTTCAGATGAGTTTTGGATTTACTAGAATTTAAAACCAGGCATCTCAACATTTTGCCGGCAATCAATAGTGCCATGGTGTTTGAGTTTCATTCCCATCTATTGCATGGGACCTAGAAATTCACCCAAGGATGCACATGTGATTTTTCAACCAACTTTGGTGCATTGGAGCATGTGCTTGTAGTTCAAATTTGAATTATGCACATAAAATGCCTAGAAAACCCAGTTAATGTATAAAAAAGGCCAAACGAACCCCGAAAAATTCCAAGATTAAACACAACACTCCTGTTGTTCTATGTTGACACTAGAAATTTTTTGAAAGCAATAAGAGGCAACGGATATCGTCCCGTCCCCAAAGGTGGTACATTTCCTATCGAAACCATCATGCTTGTTGTGAGAAGCTCTGGTTTGTGAGAAGTTTATACCCAAACCTGCCCCAAATGGGACAAAATTTTCACCACGGCATGTTGATGCCGCTCCATGATAGCATGCCAAGTTTCATGAATTTCAGACGAGTTTTGGATTTACTAGAATTTAAAAACCAGGTATCTCAACATTTTGCCGGCAATCAACAGTGCCCTGGTGTTTGAAATTCATTCCCATCTCTTGCATGGGACCTAGAAATTCACCCAATGACACACATGTGATTTTTCAACCAACTTTGGTGCTTTGGAGCATGTGCTTGTTTTTCAAATTTGAATTATGCACATAAAATGCCTAGAAACCCCAGTTAATGTATAAAAAAGGCCAAACAAACCCTGAAAAATTCCAAGATTAAACACAACACTCTTGTTGTTCTATGTTGACACTAGAAATTTTTGAAAGCAATAAGAGGCAACGGATATCGTCCCGTCCCCAAAGGTGGTATGTTCCCTATCGATACCATCATCCTTGTTGTGAGAAGCTCTGGTTTATGAGAAGCTTATACCCAAACCTTCCCCAAATGGGACAAAATTTTCACCACGGCATGTTGATGCCGCTCCATGGTAGCATGCCAAGTTTCATGAATTTTAGACGAGTTTTGGATTTACTAGAATTTAAAAACCAGGTATCTCAACGTGTTGCTGACAATCAATCGTGCCCTGGTGTTTGAAATTCATTCCCATCTCTTGCATGGGACCTAGAAATTCACCCAAGGACACACTTGTGATTTTTCAACCAACTTTAGTGCATTGGAGCATGTGCTTATTGTTCAAATTTGAATTATGCACATAAGATGCCTAGAAAACCTAGTTAATGTATAAAAAAGGCCAAACAAACCCCGAAAAATTCATTCCCATTTCTTGCATGGGACCTAAGCATGCACTGAAGGACATAGATTTGATTTTTCAACCAATTTGTATGCACCGGAGTATGTGCATGTAGTTTAATTTTTAATTGTGAACCTGAAATGGCTAGAAAACCAGTTTAATGTATAAAATGTCCAAACAAACCCTGAATAATTCCAATTCTTTTACGACACACATATAGTTGCATGTTCACTGCAGATAAAAGGTCTAGCAATTCAAACAGCGTCCATTGCCACTGTGACCCCATTTTGTAATTCAAATCAAGTAGACCCCACACAGTTTATGATCACCAACCATGTGAGATGTAGTACAAAATATCTTGGAGCACCGTCGGTGTATAGTACGCCTATGGCTTACACGAGAAGGTGCATCGGCTACAGTCCACAGCCGGTGTGTCAAGCACACTAGCTCGCTCCCCAAAAACTCCCGCCTCTACATCCCTCGCAATATCGAAAATATCTACCACCTAGAAGGTTTTAATGTTTGATAACACACGATTAGTATGTGTGGAACGTGTGCGATGTCTGTTACTCCTGCTCTGCTTCACTCCCTTGATTCAAATTTTCAGTAGCCCCGGCATTTTACTCCACCTCTGCATCCCTCGCAATCTCAAAAATATATGCTCGCCATTGATCCAAATTTTCAGTAGCCCCGCCTTGTTACTCCCGCCTGGTAAAATTTTCAGTTGCCGCAGTATTTCCTCAAACACAACCTCCGCTCACACAGACACACACAACCCTCAAAACCATTGGTAGGTCGCCGACGCCTCCATCCTCGCCCTCCGCCTGTGTGCCGGGGAGCTCGAGGAGCCAATGGCCAAAAAGAGGTTTATCGCGGCCATTTTGCCCGACGCCGGCGAGGTGGCCGCCGAGGTGTCCCTGTCGTCCTCCGCGGGCCTGATCCGCCGTCGCTGATCCCCTGATACGCCCACCACCACGCCCCTACGTTGGTTCAAGGACTTCCCCGTTGAGGGAGTCCTAGATTAGGGGGTGTTCGGATAGCCAGACTATACCTTCAACCGGACTCCTGGACTATGAAGATACAAGATTGAAGACTTTGTCCCGTGTCCGGGAGGGACTTTCCTTGGCGTGGAAGGCAAGCTTGGCGATACGGATATGCAGATCTCCTACCATTGTAACCGACTCTATGTAACCCTAACCCTATCCGGTGTCTATATAAACTGGAGGGTTTTAGTCCGTAGGACAACATACACATCAACAATCATACCATAGGCTAGCTTCTAGGGTTTAGCCTCCTCGATCTCGTGGTAGATCTACTCTTGTACTACCCATATCATCAATATTAATCAAGCAGGACGTAGGGTTTTACCTCCATCGAGAGGGCCCGAACCTGGGTAAAACTTCGTGTCCCTTGTCTCCTGTTACCATCCGGCCTAGACGCACAGATCGGGACCCCCTACCCGAGATCCGCCGGTTTTGACACCGACATTGGTGCTTTCATTGAGAGTTCCTCTGTGTCGTCGCCGTCAGGCTCGATGGCTCCTACGGTCATTGATAGCAATGCAGTCCAGGGTGAGACCTTCCTCCCCGGACAGATCTTCGTCTTCGGCGGCTTCTCACTGCGGGCCAATTCACTTGGCCGTCTGGAGCAGATCGAAAGCTACGCCCCTGGCCGTCAGGTCAGATTTGGAAGTTTAAACTACACGGCTGACATCCGCGGAGACTTGATCTTCGATGTATTTGAGCCACTGCCAAGCGTGCCGCATTGTCACGACAAGCATGATCTAGCTCTACCGCCGAATAGTGCCCTGGAGGCCGTACCCGCATCGGCTCTGACCCTTAATTCGGAGCCAACTGCGCCGATCAAGGATGGGCGGTTGGACGCCACCTCGGGGGCTGCAACCCCAACGGCGATTGAGCCAAGCACCAGCCCCATACTCTGCGAGACTCGTGACTCCAAGGAGTCGGACTCCTCTCCGCACTCCGAACCCTCCGCGCCCCTGCCGATCAAATCCGATTGGGCGCCGATCATGGAGTTCACTACCGCAGACATCTTTCAGCACTCGCCTTTCGGCGATATCCTGAAGCCACTGAAGTCTCTCTCTTTATCAGCAGAGCCCTGGCCGGACTACGGTCAGCAAGGTTGGGGTACGGACGATGAAGAAATTCAAAGCTCACCCACCACCCACTTTGTAGCCAATGTCGACGACTTAACCGACATGCTCGACTTCAACTCCGAAGATATCGACAATATGGACGCCAATGAAGGAGATGATAAAGAACCGGCACCTACTAGGCCCTGGAAAGCCACCTCATCATATGACATATACATGGTGGACACCCCAAAAGAGGGAGATGACGATGGAACAGCAGAGGATGACCCCTCCAAGAAACAGCCTAAGCACCGGTGTCAGCGGCGCCGCTCAAAATCCCGCCAAAACAAACAAGGTGATTCCAGCACGGGAGATAATAATACTCCGGAAAGCACCGAAGAAAACCCCCTCCAGCAAGATATAGCACAGGAGGATGGAGAAACCAGCCCTCATGAGAGAGCGGCAGACAGAGAGGTCAACGACGATAATTATATGCCTCCCTCCGAAGACGAGGCAAGCCTCGACGATGATGAATTCTTCGTGCCAGAGGATCCCGTCGAGCAAAAGCGTTTTCAATGCAGGCTTATGGACACGGCAAGAAGCCTCAAGAAAAAACAGCAATAGCTTAGAGCTGATCAAGATTTGCTAGTTGACAGATGGACTGAAGTCCTTGCGGCCGAAGAGCATAAACTCGAACGCCCCTCCAAGAGCTACCCAAAGCGCAGGTTGCTACCCCGATTAGAGGAGGAAGCACTTGATGCGGCCGACCGGCCACCTCGTGGTCGCGACAGAGAGGCCTCTCGGCCCTCCACTCAAGCCGCACCCCGTACCAAGGCATGGGAATATGTGCCGGACTTACGAGACATGTTGGAGGACAAGGCAAGGCAAACAAGGCGCCCCACAGCTCGAGACGGTAACCGTCACAACGCCACAAATTCGGCGGGGCCGAACACAGTAGACAAGGCTCATTGGAGCTACGTCACGATATAGCCCAGTACAGAGGCGCCGCACACTCACTCTGCTTTACAGATGAAATAATGGATCATCCAATCCCCGAGGGTTTCAAACTCGTAAACATCGAATCATATGATGGCACAACAGATCCTGCCGTATGGATCGAGGATTATCTCCTTCATATCCACATGGCCCGCGGTGATGATTTCCACGCCATCAAATACCTCCCACTCAAGATTAAAGGACCAGCTCGGCATTGGCTTAATAGCTTGCCAACAGGATCAATCAGTTGTTGGGAGGACCTGGAAGCCGCATTCCTCGACAATTTCCAGGGCACTTATGTGCGACCCCCAGACGCCAATGACCTAAGCCACGTAATTCAGCAGCCAGAGGAATTGGCCAGGCAATTCTGGACATGGTTCCTAACAAAGAAAAATCAAATAGTCGACTGTCCGGACGTTGAGGCCCTAGCAGCCTTCAAGCACAATATCCATGACGAGTGGCTGGCCCGACACCTTGGACAGGAAAAGCCGAAATCTATGGCAACACTCACGACACTCATGACCCACTTTTACGCGGGAGAAGACAGCTGGCTTGCTCGTAGCAACAATATGACCAAGAACCCTGGTAATTCGGACACCAAGGACAATAGTGGTAGGTCGCGTCGCAACAAGCAGAAGCGCCGTATTAACGGCGACAATGCTGACGATACGGCAGTTAATGCCGGATTCAGAGGCTCTAAATCCGGTTAGTGGAAAAAGCCATTCAAAAGGAATCCTAGGGGCCCATCCAGTTTGGACCGAATACTCGACCGCTCATGCCAGATACATGGCACCCCCGAAAAGCCTGCCAATCACACCAACAGGGATTGTTGGGTGTTCAAGCAGGCAGGCAAGTTAAACGCCGAAAATGAAGACAAGGGGCTGCATAGCGATGACGATGAAGAGCCCCGGCCGCCGAACAACAGTGGACAGAAGGGTTTTCCCCCACAAGTGTGGACGGTGAACATGATATACACAACCCACGTCCCCAAAAGGGAACAGAAGCGCATGTTAAGGGACGTATACACGGTAGAGCCAGTCGCCCCAAAGTTCAACCCATGGTCCTCTTGCCCGATCACCTTTGATCGAAGGGACCATCCCACTAGCATCCGTCATGGCGGATTCGCCGCATTGGTTCTAGACCCAATTATTGACGGATTTCATCTCACTAGAGTCCTTATGGACGGCGGCAGCAGCCTGAACCTGCTTTACCAGGATATAGTGCGGAAAATGGGCATAGATCCCTCGAGGTTAAGCCCACCAAAACGACCTTTAAAGGCGTAATACTAGGTGTAGAGGCCAACTGTATAGGCTCAGTCACACTTGAAGTGGTCTTCGAATCTCCGGATAATTTCTGAAGCGAGGAGTTAATCTTCGAGATAGTCCCGTTTCACAGTGGTTATCACGCACTGCTCGGGCGAACCGCATTCGCTAAGTTCAATGCGGTACCGCATTACGCATACCTTAAGCTCAAGATGACAGGCCCTCGAGGAGTAATTACGGTCAATGGAAACACCGAACGCTCCCTCCGAACGGAGGAGCACACGGCGGCCCTTGTAGCGGAAGTACAAAACAGCCTCTCCAGGCAGTTCTCCAGTCCGGCCACTAAACGACCGGACACCGTCAAGCGCGCCCAGAGTAACCTACAACAAGACCGCCTGGCATGATCCGAGAAGGCGTAGCAATGCGGCCCCAATCTCAACCCTCGCAAAAAGGGGACGCCAGTACTTCGCGTACATAACTACGCTCTAGAGATACCATGAGCACAGGGGGAGGGGCACCATCACGGGACGCCCAAAACATGGCTTAAACCGTACCAGGGGCTGCCGATTTTTTAGTTTTCTCTTACTTTCAGGACTTCATCCTTCGGAAGGCCTGTTCGGCAGTTCAATTGCCGCACAAATGATGTAAGAACCAGGGAAGCAGACAAGCCACGCCACATTACGGAACTCCCAGGTGGTCTCTATCACGAGCAGTATACCTGTTCCGCATACTATTCCGTAGCTTGCCCCTGGAGCAGACATGTTAACTACTCCAACCTTCCACTTATCGCATTACTTGTATCATTCTGCCTTGATCGCACCCCTTTTTAATAAACAATGCATAGCTTTCGTCTATTTTTGCATTACCTTTTTTATATATGTTCCTTAACAACATGTTGCACCCGTACACATTGGTACAGCCAAAATACGCCAGTGGCTTTAGTACCCCTCAATATGGTGTGAGAAGTCCGAACACTTTAACAAGTGCGGCACCCCGAACTTATAGCATTATATGCATCGGCTCGGAATCATGTCTTGGGTCAATAGTTGGGTTTGCCCGGCTCCTATGTTTTGGTGCCTTACGTTCCGCTATATCGGCTAAGGTAGCACTAGGAGAACCACTGCGATTGTGCCCCAGTTGAGCTGGGTCGAGCACCTCAGTGGACAAAGCTAAAACTGACTGTCATGATGAAGCGAGAGCTGGTCGCTGTTCGAGAGGTTTTTTCGAGTCCCTAAAGACTTATGCCGCTTAGGGAGAGGAGCCGGCTCTGTCCGGCCAAGGCGTGGATAGCGCCCTGAACTCGGTCTTCCGAATACCAGGGGCTTCGCCAAAATTTAAAATTATAGAATTCTATGGCTAAGTGAGAGTGTTCACGCATTATAGTCTGATTGCCTTGTTCGTTGGGCTGAGCGCCTCCCTCGAAGGACCTAAACATGGGAAAAAGAGCGCTCAGGTTTATCCCCGAACACCCCAGCACTAGCGGCACGGGGGCAGAAGCCGACGACTCGCCATCTCTCAGAATTGATAAACAGCCGCACAGAAGGTAATATTTTAAATTCCAACAGCATTGCTTAGCGCATATAAACAAGTTCTCAGCGCACAGGACAAAATGGGCAAGTTTCACTCAAAAATTACATCCCTAGAACATTCATCCGCCACAAGGCGGGCACCCTTCAGAACATCCTTATAGTAATTCTCGGGCTTGCGATGCTCTTTCCCCGGCGGTGGCCCGTCCTTCACAAGCTTCTCAGCATCCAGCTTGCTCGAGTGCACCTTAGCACGGGCAAGGGCCCTATGGGCACACTCAATGCAGACGGAGCGCTTGATGACTTCAAGCCTTGGACAGGCCTCCACCAGCCGCCGCACCAGCCCGAAGTAGCTCCTAGGCAGATCCCCTCCAGGACACAGCCGAACAATGAGGCCCTTCATGGCCTGTTCGGCCGCCTTGTGGTCTCGACCAGTTGCTTCAGCTGGTCGCTCAAGGGCACGGGGTGTCCGGCCTCAGCGTACTGAGACTAGAACACCTTCTCTGTCGAGCTGCCCTCCTCGGCTCGATAGAATGCGGCGGCATCGGACACACTCCGGGGAAGATCTGCGAACGCTCCTGGAGAGCTCTGGATTCGGGTAAGTAACAAGTAACTCACGTTTATGTGTTTGCTTTGCATAAAGAATGCCTTACCCGTCGCTATCTTCTTCACCTCATCCAACTCCTAGAGGGTCTTCTGGGATTCGGCCTTGGCAGATTTGGCATTTTCAATAGCCACCGCGAGCTCGGATGCTTGCGTCTTCGAGTCAAGCTCCAAACTCTCATGTTTTTCCATGAGAGCCTGGAGCTCTTGCCGCACCTTGCCAACCTCGGCCTCATACTTCTCCCGCTCGGTGCGCTCCGAGGCCGCACTCTTCTCGGCCTCGACCAACGCTTGCTTAAGGGTCGCCACTTCAGACGTGGCCCCTAAAATAGCCACGATAATCCTGTCATTCTTTGCAATTGCACCTTTTTATATATATTTAAAAACAAGGTATTTCTTACCTTCATTGTCCTCGAGCTGCTTCTTGGCATGCTCGAGCTCTTCCACGGACCGCTCGAGGTTCTGCTTCAGCGTGTCCACTTCCGCAGTCAGTGCGGCGGACACAAGCAGGCAAGCCTGCATATGCATATTGACTCATTTTTGTTAGACTCCTGCGAATTCTATTTGATCCTCTATTCGGCTTTTCTTCTCGAACGCCAAACAGAGCATCAGGGGCTACTGTCTATGTGGTACTATTATTTACACGTTCTTTACTTACCTCAAAGCCTGTCAAAAGGCTAGTACAAGCTTCAGTCAGTCCGCTCTTGCCGGACTGAACCTTCTGGACCACCGCACTCATAATAGCGCGGTGCTCCTCATCGATGGAGGCGCCTTGGAGCGCCTCCAACATATTGTTCGGCGCCTCCGGTTGGACGGGGGCCACTGGCACGACGGACTTGCTCCTCTTGGAAGGAGGTCCCCCGCCAGACTCTCGAACCTCTGAAGGTTCTGGAGCGGTGTCCGACCTAGAGCCGGACTTGGAGCCCCGGGGGGTTTCATCCCCTTTACTCCTGGAGTCCGGGAGGTCGCCTTGCAGCGCCTCCAGGACCACCTCCCCCCAGCTTGGAACCTGTTGGGACAACACTTCGGTGTCGTCCGTTGGGCGGGGGGAGGAAGCCATCGGAAGCGAGTTCACATCCGACGAGTCCAGTGAGCCGCTCGACGACGCGTCGAGCCGGTCTTTGGGTGGGCTGCATAAACATATTCGACGTAAGGGAAAGCTGTGCAATTCACGAATACTATGAATTACTCTGGTATCCGGATACTTACGATTTTGCCAGGGGCTTGGCCCTGGGCTGCCACTCCTCTCCGCCGCCATCGGCGTCGGTGGAGCAGTCCGGAGGAAGGGTTTTCCCCTTCTTGGACCCTCCGGCCTCCCCCGAGAGGGCGGCCTTCCTTTTCTTCTCTCCCCCCGCTGGAGGGGGAGAGGTCTCTTCTTCTTCCTCCTCGTCTTCACGGGAGGAATGCGCCTCGGAACCGTTGGATGATGGATCTGACGCCTCCTGGCGCCAGGCACTCTTTCGAGTCCCCGTGACCTTTTTGCGGCCTTCTTCTCCGGCACCACATAGGGTGCCGGAACCAGTAGCTTCACCAAGCAAGCATCTGCTGGGCCTTCGGGCAAAGGAGCCGGACAGTTGATCTGTCCGGATGTCACCTGCCAATCCTGTCAAAGGTAAGGGAGTTTAGATCCCGCATGGAGTCAAACTATGAAAAACTGATACCCTATAAAAGGAAAAAAACAGCTTACTGCGAGAGCATGACGCTGCGCACTGAATCCGCGATCCTCGGTAGCGGATGCGGGAGCCTCGGCGCCCTTGAAAAGCACCTTCCAGGCATCTTCGTACATCGTGTCGAAGAGCCTGCTCAGGGTTTGGTGCCGCACCGGGTCGAACTCCCACAGGTTGAAAGCCCATCGTTGACACGGGAGGATCAAGCGGATGAGCATAACCTGGACTACGTTGACAAGTTTGAGCTTCTTGTCCACCAAGGTTTGGACGCATGTTTGTAGTCCGGTCAGCTCTCCCTTCTTACCCCACGACAGGCCCGTCTCCTTCCAGGAGGTGAGCCGCATAGGGGGTCCGGATTGAAACTCAGGGGGGGCGACCCATTCGGTGTTGCGCGGCTCGGTGATGTAAAACCACCCCGATTGCCACCCCTTCAGGGTCTCCACAAAGGATCCCTTGAGCCATAGGATGTTGGCCATCTTGCCCACCATGGTGCCTCCGCACTCCACCTGGTTGCCACGCACCACCTTCGGCTTGAAGTTGAAAGTCTTGAGCCATAGGCCGAAATGGGGGCGGATGCGGAGGAAGGCCTCGCACACGACGATAAACGCCGAGATGTTGAGGAAAAAGTTCGGGGCCAGATCATGGAAATCCAGGCCGTAGTAGAACATGAGCCCCCGGACAAATGGTTGGAGAGGGAAGCCCAGTCCGCGGAGGAAATGGGGGAGAAACACCACCCTCTCATGGGGCCTAGGGGTGGGGATGAGCTGCCCCTTTTCGGGAAGCCGGTACGCGATGTTGTTAGACAGGTATCCGGCCTTCCTCAGCTTTTTGATGTGTCCCTCCGTGATGGAGGAGACCATCCACTTGCCTCCCGCTCCGGACATGGCTGGAGAAGGTTGAGGTGGGGAGTGCGGACTTGGGCGCTGGAGCTCGAGTGCGCAAAAATGGATAGGCAAAGGAGGAAGAAGGCGTAGGTGAAAAGATGGATCCTCATCCCCTTATATGGGTGGATGCGACTACGCGTCCCCACCAGCCTGGTAAAACTCTCTTATCTCCCAAGCGCCGTAATCAATGGCGCGGTTGGGTTACCCTTGCCCATATTGATGAGAATCCCGGAATAAGGGGACACGATATCTGCTTTAACAAGACGTGCCAAGGAAACCGCCTCGCATAACGCGCGAGATGGGACAGTAAAACGGTTCGAATAAAAGCTTGGCCGTGGTGTGATGTCACACTACGGAATACGTCAGCAGATTAGATTTGTGTAAATATTATTCTCTCTATGGCAATATGTGGAAACTTATTTTGCAGAGCCGGACACTGTCTTTGTGTTCAAAATCTTCTATGAAGTACTTGGAGGAGGAACCCGCCTTGCAATGCCGAAGACAATCTGCGCGCCGGACTCGTTGTCATTGATGCCTGGTTCAGGGGCTACTGAGGGAGTCCTGGATTAGGGGGTGTTCGGATAGCCGGACTATACCTTTAGCCGGATTCCTGGACTATGAAGATACAAGATTGAAGACTTCATCCCGTGTCCGGGAAGGACTTTCCTTGGCATGGAAGGCAAGCTTGGCGATACGGATATGCAGATCTCCTACCATTGTAACCGACTCTATGTAACCCTAACCCTATCCGGTGTCCATATAAACCGAAGGGTTTTAGTCCATAGGACAACGTACACATCAACAATCATACCATAGGCTAGCTTCTAGGGTTTAGCCTCCTCGATCTCGTGGTAGATCTACTCTTGTACTACCCATATCATCAATATTAATCAAGCAGGACGTAGGGTTTTACCTCCATCGAGAGGGCCCGAACCTGGGTAAAACTTCGTCTCCCTTGTCTCCTGTTACCATCCGGCCTAGACGCACAGATCGGGACCCCCTACCCAAGATCCGCCGGTTTTGACACCGACACCCATTCTCCCCCGGACCCGGCAGCCGAGGAAGTCCTACCTCGGGGTCCGGCAGTGGCGGTGGGGGACGTGGGTCGCTGATATTACAGATCAAGAGACCCACACCCGGCGGTGGCTCGGTAGCTTCTACACGGCCGAGCTCGTGGCCATGGAGTACGACCACTAGCAGGTCTGCTACCACGGTGCGGTGACTAGGCTCAATTTCCCCTTCGGCACATGTCCAGTCGACCTTGTTCCGCCGGAGCCAGGGGTGGTGAGCTCGGCTATGACGCGGGAGGACCACGAGGCGTGGGAGCGCCTCGAGGCCGAGGACGCCGGTGAGGCCTACATGCAAGAGCTCCGCCGGCAGCACCCGAAGCTTCTGGAGGCGGAGCGGGCGATCTTTGCCGGCGCGGAGGACGGCGAGGTTATCGCGCTCTCCTCCGATGACGAGGTCGAAGGCGGCGAGGAAGGCGGCGCGGAGGGCGGTGATGTTATCGCGCTCTCCTCTGATGGCGAGGTCAAAGGCGGTGGCGACGGCGGCGCGGAGGGCATCGAGGTGGGCCCCGAGGACGAGGAGATTGACGTCGACAAGTGGAGGAGTGCCTTCCCCAACGACCCCGACAACGGTACTGGCCCGGACCCGGCTCGCGGCTCACCGTACATGACAAGGAAGTATTGGCTCGACCTCTACTTCGACCGAAAGTAGTTTAGCTTAGTTTAAATTTATGTTTTATGTTCGGTTATGCAAAACTATCTATGTTTATGTTTGAATGCATTCTACTTTCGGTTGAACCTGCTTTGAACTTGATCAAATTGAAGTTTACAACCTTAAGTTTAGGGGATCGACTAGAAAAGGCCAAAAATTCCTGGAGTATATATATATATATATATATATATATATATATATATATATATATCCTCTAAGGGTTTTAGTCCTTTAACTTTTTAAGGATCGCCTAGAGATTTCCTTATGACTTGTTTATTTCAGTTCTTCACAATGTGATGCTCTATATGTGCAACTATTTGCCGTGCAGTTCAATTTCATCAATAACAGTTTCAACAATACCACTATGAATTACGATACTTGGTTGTTGTTAAGGATATTGCAGTTAACATGCCTTTTCATTTTTCAATTGTTGTTTAGCAACATGCATTGTACTGAATGACTAAATATGCAATCCCAGGCTACATAGCAACAAGGAAGACTATTACCTTAATGTCCTGATGATGTCTAGATATATATGTAATAAAATCTTATATAATAGGATGGATGGAGTGTTGTACCACATCATTTTTCAATTGTTGTTTAGCTTCTAATATTAAATTGGTGCTTTTAGGTACATATATCATTGCCAAAGATCCACACTTTGACCCTTTCTACGTATGGGGCAATGAGATATTCATGAACCAGCATCAAGTGAGGAAACTGATAAAGATTGTTATTAAAATGGGTCAAAATATGTCAATCGAACTATTTGTTTACACTTTATGCAAGACAACAGTGAACCATGGGATGGTAAGTAAGAACCCTGTAGCCTTCTTTGTACTGCCCGTAATGAGTTGTGGTAGATGACAATGTCTAAAGCTTTTTTCTTTTGCAGTGGATCCTAGAGCAGTTTACTCAAGATTACCTCTCAAACTACATGATTGGCGGCCGGCCATCACAAGGGGTTGGACTAGAGTCATGCATGCCTTCTGCATCCAGGAGAGCACAATAGGGACATTCCACTTCACCTTGTTCAGCAACTGGAATGTTTGTCGCCTCTTTCTTTACCATCTATAATAGTACGAGTATAGAACCCTGGTACATCATTCCTTATTTGGTGCTTATGTAATTCTTAAACATATGTACCTGTGAATCGAATAATGCATTGGTTGTTTGAAACTGATGGATATGAATAAAGCTATAGCCTACTTTCAAGTTTAAATTAGCTACAATTTTAAATAGCAACAATTAAATTAGGGTAAAATTATGTTGTGCAGGTCATTACGACACACACGGTTGGTAAAACATAAACATTTGCAATATACACCATAATCCGAGACGGTTCACATAGAGGAAACGTGTGCAAGCATCCACACAGTTTCCGTTTGCAAAGTGTGTGTGATGTCAGACACTATCACATACGGTGCGGGAAAACTAAATATGTGTGATTGTCTACCTATCGTACACGGTTTATAATCATGAACTATTTGTGATGTGCCAGGCATCGTAAAGCTCCCGTGCCTAGAATCTGCCTGGAAAACTCCTGTGCCTGGAATCTGCCTGGTTTTAGGCAGAACCACAAAACTCCGACTGTGATGGCAATGTGAGCACAAACGAGTAGCAAGGATGAAGCATTTGGGATATTCGAGATATTGGAAACGGTTATATAGGGACAACTGTATGCATCAAGGCTCCCTATCCCCGACGGTTTCTAGGTTGTGTGGGAAGGACCCCCCTATCGCCCACACTCACTTGGCGACGGTTCAAAATGTCATCGCGGAAAGGGGTTAAAAACCGTTTGTTTAGGACCGACGCGCACTAGTGTACCCCAAATACTTGGCGGATAATAAGGATGGAAAAATCAACAAAGGTATATTTGATATACATGTTATTGATGTGTATTTTATTAGTGGTCATAACAACTCCAGGGTATTTGATACCGGTTCAGTTGCTAAGATTAGTAACTCGAAACAGGAGTTACAGAATGAACAGAGACTATTTAAGGGCGAGGTGGCGATGTGTGTTGGAAGTGATTCCAGGGTTTATAAGATCACCATCGCACACTCCCTCTACCTTCGGGATTAGTGTTGGACCTAAATAAATGTTATTTGGTGTTTGCGTTGAGCATGAATATGATTGCATCATGTTTATTGCAATATGGTTATTCATTTAAGTCAGAGAATAATTGTTGTTCTCTTTACATGAATAAAACCTTCTATGGTCATCCACCCAATGTAAATGGTTTATTGAATCTCGATCATAGTGATACACATATTCATAATATTGATGCCAAAAGATGCAAAGTTGATAATGATAGTGCAACATATTTGTGGCACTGCCGTTATGTCATATTGGTGTAAAGCGCATGAAGAAACTCCATGCAGATGGGCTTTTGGAATCACTTGATTAAGAATCATTTGATACTTGTGAACCATGCCTCATGGGCAAGATGGCTAAAACTCCATTCTCCGGAACAAAGGAGCGAGCCAATGACTTATTGGAAATAATACATACCGATGTATGCGGTCCAATGAGTTTTGAGGCACGCGGCGGGTATCCTTATTTTCAGACCATCACAGATGATTTTAGAAGATATGGGTATATCTACTTGATGAAACACAAGTCTGAAACATTTGAAAAGTTCAAAAAAATCATCATGAAGTGGAGAATCATCATAACAAGAAAATAAAGTTTCTATGATCTGATCACGGAGGCAAATATTTGAGTTACAAGTTTGGCCTTCATTTAAAACAATGTGGAATAGTTTCACAACTCATGCCACCTAGAACACCACAACGTAATGGTCTGTTTGAACGTCTTAACCGTACGTTATTAGATATGGTGCGATCTATGATGTCTCTTACCAATTTACCACTTGTGTTTGGGGTTATGCATTCGAGACAGTTGCATTCACGTTAAATAGGGCACCATCTAAATCCATTGAGATGGCACCGTATGAACTGTGGTTTGGCAACAAACCTAAGCTGTCATTTCTTAAAGTTTAGGGTTGCGATGCTTATATGAAAAAACTTCAGCCTGATAAGCTCGAACCCAAATTGTAGAAGTGCATCTTCATAGGATACCCAAAAGAAACTGTTGGGTACACCTTCTATCACAGATCCGAAGGCAAGATCTTTGTTACTAAGAATGGATCCTTTCTAGAGAAGGAGTTTATCTCGAAAGAAGTGAGTGGGAGGAAAGTAGAACTTGATGTGGTAATTGCACCTTCTCTCGAATTGGAAAGTAGCTCGTCACAGAAATCAGTTCTAGTTATGCCTACACCAACTAGAGAGGAAGCTAATGATAATGATCATGAAACTTTAGATCAACTTACTACCGAACCTCGTAGGTCAACCAGAGCACGTTCTGCACCTGAGTGGTACGGTAATACTGTTCTGGAAGTCATGTTACTAGACCATCACGAACCTACGAACTATGAGGAAGCGATGATGAGCCCAGATTCCACGAAATGGCTTGAGGCCATGAAATCTGAGATATGATCCATGTATGAGAACAAAGTATGGACTTTGGTTGACTTGCCTGACGATCGGCAAGCCATAGAGAATAAATGGATCTTCAAGAAGAAGCTAACACTGATGGTAATGTTACTATCTAAAAAGCTTGACTTGTTGCGAAAGGTTTTCTAGAAGTTCAAGGAGTTGAGTACGATAAGACTTTCTCACCCGTAGTGATGCTTAAGTATGTCTAAATCATGTTAGCAATTGCCGCATTTTATGATTATGAAATCTGGCAAATGGACATCAAAACTGCATTCCTTAATGGATTTCTCAAAGAAGAGTTGTATATGATGCAACCAGAAGGTTTTGTCGATCCTAAAGGAGCTAACAAAGTGTGCAAGCTCCAGCGATCCATTTATGGACTGGTGCAAGCATCTCGAAGTTGGCATATACATTTTGATAGTGTGATCGAAGCATATGGTTTTATACAGACTTTCGGAGAAGCCTGTATTTACAAGAAAGTGAGTGGGAGCTTTGTAGCATTTCTAATATTATATGTGGATGAGATATTGTTGATTGGAAATGAGATATAGAATTTCTGGATAGCATAAAAGGATATTTGAATAAGAGTTTTTCAATGAAAGACCTCGGTGAAGCTACTTATATATTGGGCATCAAGATCTATAGGGATAGATCAAGACGCTTAATAGAACTTTCACAAAACACATACGTTGACAAGATTTCAAAGAAATTCAAAATGGATCAGTCAAAGAAAGGGTTATTGCCTGTGTTGCAAGGTGTGAAGTTGAGTAAGACTCAAAGCCCAACCACGGCAGAAGATAGAGAGAGAATGAAAGTCATTCCCTATGCCTCAGCCATAGGTTCCATAAAATATGATGTGCTAACATATTGTGTACCTTACCATGAGTTTGGCAAGGGGGTACAATAGTGATCCAGGAGTAGATCACTGGACAATGGTCAAAATTATCCTTAGTTACCTAAGAGGACTAAGGAAATTTTTCTGGGTTATGGAGGTGACAAAGAGTTCATCGTAAAGGGTTACGTCGATGCAAGCTTTGACACTAATCTCAATGACTCAGTGTCTCAATCTGGATACATATTAAAAGTGGGAGAAATTAGCTAGAGTAGCTCCATGCAGAGTATTGTGGACAAAGAAATTTGCAAAATACATACGGTTCTGAATGTGGTAGACCCGTTGACTAAACTTCTCTCACAAAGCAAAACATGATCACACCTTAGTACTCTTTGGGTGTTAATCACATAGTGATGTGAACTAGATTATTGACTCTAGTAAACCCTTTGGGTGTTGGTCACATGGTGATGTGAACTATCAGTGTTAATCAAATAAAGATGTGAACTATTGGTGTTAAATCACATGGCGATGTGAACTAGATTATTGACTCTAGTGCAACTGGGAGACTGAAGGAAATATGCCCTAGAGGCAATAAGAAAGTTGTTATTCATATTTCCTCATATCATGATAATTGTTTATTATTCATGCTAGAATTGTATTAACCAGAAACTTGATACATGTGTGAATACATAGACAAAACACAGTGTCCCTGGTATGCCTCTACTAGACTAGCTCATTGATCAAAGATGGTTAAGTTCCTGACCATAGACATGTGTCATTTGATGAACGGGATCACATCATTAGAAGAATGATGTGATGGACAAGACCCATCTGTTAGCTTAGCATAATGATTGTTAAGTTTTATTGCTATTGCTTTCTTCATGACTTATACATATTCCTTTGACTATGAGATTATGCAACTCCTGAATACCAGAGTGTCAGGACCCCGACTCAATGCCACATCGATCTAGCATGTAACACCTCATATCACTTTGCGGCCTCACGCACGGTATTCCCACGGGTGTCGCATTACCTTTGCCCGGGACCGTTTGCGCCTTTTGGCACACATATATGACAGTGTCGCTAGCATCCATATGATAAGGAGCCCGGGCTGACATGGCTAGTCGTAAACCCAAAGTGGCACAAACTTACAGGGACAGGCATCCATGACCCAACATCGAACGTGTCGGTCATCAGCGAGTGATTCCAGGCTGTAGCACTGGGCTAGCAGGACTCCGGTGAACCGGGCTGTAGCGGGCTAACAGGACTCCAGTATTCATCGCGTGGCATTTCCCCGAAGGGACAGACACAGGAACGAAGAAGGACACATGCCGGCCAGCCTAAGTGTTCTGGAGCAGCAGCAAGCTACCATGGCTCAGTGGAAACACTAGGAGACATTTCCCGGTAAGAGAGGCTACTAAGGATAAACAACTAGATAGCCAGATCCCACACATACCAAGCATTTCAATAACATACACACAATATGCTCGATATGTGCAAATACAACATGGCATCACAACATGACTCTACGACACAAGTAAATATTCAATAGGCTCCGAGGAGCGAGATATTACAAACAGGGGTCTCATGACCCAACATTCAGAGCATACAAATCAAAGCACAAGCGGAAGCTATCATGTCTGGGTACAGACATCTATAAATGAAAAAGGCTGAGAAGCCTGACTATCTATCAGATCCTGCCGAGGGCACAAGAT